>NC_137063.1:335000-380000 GCF_032717465.1 Coenobita brevimanus | reverse complement strand
CCCTGGCCCATATCCTCAGTGTGGTTTTCATCCAGTAGATAGATAGATAGGTCGATAGATATAGATAATCATATAATAATATTCTTTCTTTAGCGTATAAGCCACTGATAAACATTATTCTCATCAAGGTAGGATTTTTCTTTTCCTTATATTTTCCTTTGTTGGAATTTAACATTGTTGCTTTTCATTTCTTTCCCTGCTCTGACTCTTCTCGGTTTATATCTTTTTGTTTCTTTTATCGTGCATAAGTTTCTCCATCCATTATTCACGTCAAATATTTCTCTCTCTCTGTCTCTCTCTCTCTCCCCCCTCCTCTTCCTCCTCCTCCTCCTCCAATCTCTTCTCTCTCCCCTTCTTCATCCCTTCTTCTTAACTCGATTTCTCACTTCTTTACTCCTCTCTCACACATTCCAGCACACATCCACAGTCACTAACCCTCTCCCTTCCTCTCTCTTGCCATCTCTCCTCCTTCATTTCATCCTACAAGCTCAATCTTCTTTCCTCTCCTCTCCTCTTTTTCACCTCTCCCTCACAACTGTCTTTCCTCTCGTTTCTTTTAACTCTCCTCCTTGACCCTTCTTGTTTAACTCTGTCTCGCCACTTTCCTCCCTTCATTTCTTCCTGACTCCCTATCTCACTTCTACTCTCCTCCTCCTCCTCTCTCTCACCCACTCCACTCTCCATCTCTCTCCCTTCTTCCCTTTCCATCTCTCCTTTTTTCTGCATCACCCCTCCCGCGTAACTTTATACCGTAACTCTCTCTCTCTCTCTCTCTCTCTCTCTCTCTCTCTCTCTCTCTCTCTCTCTCATAACCCTATCTTCACTCTTCCTCTAGGCCTCTTTCCTCTTAACTCACTCTCTCAGTTCTCCTCTCCTCCTCTCTCACACCCACTCCACTCACCCTAATCCCCCTCCCTTCATCCCTGTCCATCCAAGACCCCCCCCAACACAGGAGCGAGGCATAACCACAGCCGTTCATCATAGCCAGTGAATATCCGCAAAACCGCAGCCCATCACCGGATTAAGCCTGCAAAAATAGAGCGGGCCGAGTTCCGCAAATACTAGATAATTCAAGACAACGCCGCCACAACAGAGGAAATCAAGGGTTTTGGGGCGAGTGAAGTTATTCAATATTCCCGCCTAAGTACTTGAGTTGGCCAAAGAAAAATAGCTTTCAGAGCCATTGGGCGGGAGTTTGGCAGACCCTGAGACAGTGGTTGTAAACAAGGGGACCTACACACACACACACACACACACACACACACACACACACACACACACACACACACACACACACACACACACACACACACACACACACACACACACACACACACACACACACACACACACAGTCTCAGAAGTTGTGGATCTGCACGGGAGTAGGGGTTGATTACATTGCCAGAAGTTAACTCTCTCAGGCTCCTGTGACTCACTCTCGGCCGAACATAGTCACCTGGGACTGGGTGAAGCAAAGCGCAGGAGTTGTGTCAAGAAATCACATAATCGGAAATCCACATCAAAATCATTTTAGCAGGGACCTTTTTCGTGTCCCATATTTCCTGTATTCATCGTACTTTCATACTGATTTGCTCAAAAGATATAATTTTCCTTTTTTGCACCGTGTACTTCACCCAAATTGCATGCGACCATACAGCTATAGTCACTGGCTTGCACCTTACCTAGTCTTACTATACAAGGAGTAGTTTACGAGGAAGTAAAGTATTGTCGTCGTCCCAGTCTTCGCAACAACTCTTATTTTGCGATTTGTTTTGCATATTACACCTAAACATTTATGAACAGTCATTGTTTCTTCTCTTTAATATTATCACACTTTGCATAGATAAACTAACAGAGGATTCTGAGGTGTAATGTGTCTGATCATTCTCAAAGGAAGGAAAAAAAAAATCTCCCACGGTTACGAAAAAAATCCACCTTCCTCCCTCCATATATATATCTATATCTATCTATGTATCTATCTATATGTCTATCTATCTATCCATCTATCTATCTATCTATCTATCTGTATATACTGTATATATATATACACCACTGCCAAAATACCATCACACTGTAATTACTTATGGTTGCAGTAAATGCTTTATACTTGTTTACACTCGTGCCGAATATAGCACGCAAAAGAACAAGTGAACTATTAATACCAGCAAGCTTGGTAAAAGAAAGAAAATTAGAGGGAGCTGCTAAAGTTGAAGAGAAAGTGTGTGTATGTGTGTGTGTGTGTGTGTGTGTGTGTGTGTGTGTGTGTGTGTGTGTGTGAACATGACGTACTGCTGAGAGGATTGCCAGTGTCGTCTTCATACAGTTTATTTGAGAGGATTGCCAGTGCCGTCGTTATACTGTCAGACAATAATTTTTTACTTTCAGAAGAGCGCCCCAGCTGTGAACCTGTTAATTAAGGCTATATATATTAACACGGGAAGTTCAAAAATGTGTCTTAAATGTAGTACGACCATGTTTCAGGAACAAAAACAGAATAAAAAAACATAATTGCCATGAAGGAATTTATATGCCGTTTTGAAGACAGCGAAATAGTAGAATGTTGTAAAGATGGAGATTGAGTGTGTGTCCATGACATACTGTTTTCCTGTGGCAGATTTACGGCCGTGGGATTAAGATAAAATGGATTACAGCCACCTAATGCCATGCCGAGCAGTTCAGGCAATTACTCAGAACACCTTGACGGCAAATTACTTAATGAAGATGAGTATTGCTTTGTTGTAGAGAATTTTAGGTTAGGAAATAATCTCCCGAGACATAAATGGTTGTAGACAGGCGTGATGATTAACCCCATCTGTCAGACACGATTTATTAACTATATTCTCAATAGCACTTTTTCTTTTTAATGGAGGCTTTCGGACTGCATGGGTTAGATGTAGCCTTATTTAACTCTTCCTTCAGATCCCTTTTAAGTTGGTTAATATTTTCCTGTTGGTAGCAAGACTAATAGTATAAATGGCGAACTCGAGCTAAAGGAGTTAAATGCAGGTAACAAAATATAAATCACACAAGCATTAATATTCTGTTTACCTGTATATTGTCAGACACCTTAGTCTCGGAAGTGTTAGCCACGAAGAAAACATATTCATATCCTCCTATCCCCCTCCGCCATCATACTGCCCTCCTTCCAGCTCACACCATCGTTAATTGTATACCCCCCCATCCCTCTTTTCTCTCCATTTCTCACATACTTCCTATATACTCCTATGCACCCCATCCCACCACCTCATCCTAGGTCTCCTCCTGATCTCTCCCGCCTCGTCTTCCCCTCCACCTCACTTATATATACTCTCCTTTTCACTTCCTCCTTCTTCAGTCTCTCCACCTGGCCAAATAAATATTCACCTGAGCTAATTAGGAGGCGAAACTGCGACACACGTTGAAAGTGTAAAGATGGAGAATTTTTCGTCATGATAACCATGTGTTTAACTTCTTTAGCCAGACGACGCTTTTAGTTTTTTTTTTTTTTAACATTCTTTTTTCTTTCCTTTTTCACGTTCATCTTCTTCCTGTTTTCTTTTTTCCTTTTTGTTTTTTCTTTTTTAATTCTACCTCCAGGTGTTTATATTCATCTGCGGGGAGACTTTTGGACCTAAAGGGGTTAGATATAGGCCCTTTTTGCCGTCTGGTAAGAAACTCCCTAGCACCTCCTCCTCAGCGATTTATTTTAAGAATTTCTGTTAATATCCTTTTGTACGATGTGTATGCGGAGTATGGCGACGTTAGAAAGTTTAATATTACACAGAATTAGATAATAAGGTATAATAAGCAAAATAAATCGCATAGGAAAAGATGTTAGGGAGCTTCCTTAATATAATCTGCTGGAAGAGAGAATGAAACACCAAAGACGTCACCGTATTGTAGGAGTCAATGACCCTAATTCGTGTGTTAAGGAAGCTCCCTAACACCTCTTCCTAAGTGATTTAGTTTGCTTATTACTCCTTGCTATCCTCATCTGAGTCATTAAAGTCATTCAAATACCACCATACTCAGCATAACTTACAAATTGATATTAACCAGTTGTATCCAAAAATAAATCGCTAAGGAAGAGGTGCTAGGGAGCTTCTTTTACCCACGAAAGTAGGAGCTAATCTCCTCACTCAGGCCACGTCCACATATTGGTTTTCTTGCTGCCTTCAGACGATTTTATTCAGCTGAGGAAAGACGAATCACGCCGAAGGAATTATTGATGTCCATATTTTACCTATAGGGTTCAAAAAATCTCTCCAAAGCTGAATAAAATGATCTGAATATAGCACACTGATAATAATAATAATAATAATAATAATAATAATTAATAATAATAATAATAATAATAATCTGATCGAAGTGAAACGGATCATTTAAAAGATAGCAAGCGAAAAAGAAACTGTGATCGAAGTGGAACGGATCATATAAGACAGCAAGCGAAAACAAAAAAAAAGATTGAAGTGAAACGGATCATATAAGATAGCAAGTGATAAAAAAATTATCTAAGTGAAACGAATCATTTCAAGACAACTAGCGAAAAAACACTGTGATCGAAGTGAAACGGTTGAGGAACGCGAATATTCAGAGAAACTACATAATATATATACTGTACCAATTCTTTTAAGGTCACTCAATCTCCTCAGTGTGATTTAGCGTTTTTTATATATTAATTTCTTTACCTGCAGGGTTTTTTTTTTTTGCGGATGAAATGAGGAAGGAAAAATAAATTGGATAAAAAAAAAAAAACATTACGTGTCCTCCATTCATGTAAGAAAAATCTTTAACCCTTGGACGTGAACTGCTTGGGGTTAAAATTTGGGAAGGGCAGTACTGGGGAACAAAAGAATAAGGTAAAAAGTCGTATGGAAGGGTTTCGTGAAGATACTTTGTTACATTATCAGCTCAGTTCTTATATCAGATGAATAAAATCGTCTGGAGTTAGATGAAGTGTCACCGTAATGAAGTGATTAATTATAAACCTCTTTCAGACGATTTTTTTTTTCAGCTTAGGAGAGACTACCACAACGTTCACTAATTCCATCGCTACCTTCTTGAGTATAAAATCGTCAACTACTATCCTAACCTGCGTACAAAATCGTCCGCAACCATTCTAACCTGAGTATAAAATCGTCTGGTACCTTCCTAACCTGAGTATAATATCGTCTGGTACCTTCTTAGTCTGAGTATAAAATCGTCCGCAGCCTTCCTAATCTGTGTATAAAATCGTCCGCTACCATCCTAACCTGCGTATCAAATCGTCCGCAACCATTCTAATCTAAGTTTAAATCGTCCGCAACTTTCCTAACCCGAGTATAAAATCATCTGCAACCATCCTTGCCTGAGTATAAAATCGTCCGCAACCTTCCTAATGTGAGTATAAAATCGTCTGCAACCTTTCCAAACAAAGTATAAAATCGTCCGGTACCTTCCTGCGCTGAGTATAAAATCGTCCGGTACCTTCCTCGGTATAAAATCGTCCGCAGCCATCCTTACCTGAGTATAAAATCGTCCTCAACCTTCCTAATCTGCGTATAAAATCGTCCAGTACCTTCCTAACGTGAGTATAAAATCGTCCGCAACCTTCCTAACTTAAGGCCAATGTATGAGGAAGGGTTACTCATTAAACTATACACAAGAAATCCCTCCAGAAATGAGCATATAATCGTCTTAATGTAGTACGAATATGTGTATAAGACGTCACAAGAGATTACTGGAATAAAAATAAAAAAGAAGATATCAGAAGTAGCAAAAAATTCATCGTTCGTCATCTCAGTGAAGCTGTTGATAAGTATATATTGTGAGTTATATTCACAGTGAAAGTCTAGAACTCTTTCAGTGCGATGACGCCCTTCTGCAGTGTTATTTTTGCTTTCCTCAGACTAATTTTTAAGAGGAAACTGAGTCCTCTTGGTGTAAATGGGGAAAAAAAGCTGTCATAACTCTTCAGTAAAAAAAAAAAAAAAAAAAAAAAAAAAAAAATTAAAATCGCTTTAATATGGCAAGAATAAATTGCTAATTACGTTCTTGGATTGAAAGGTTTAGAAAATAAGTATGTCAGAACCCTCCGTTAAAAATAATATCTAAATAAAAGCGCCTTAATATTACAATAATAAAATGCTAAGTGCGTCCTGGGAATGGAAATTATACAGATGAAGACATAATGAGGGCTAATAATTACCCATGGTGGCGAGACTGATGGCACAGCAAATCGCCCACACCACTCTCAGGTCCAGCCACATCCCGAGGTAGTGAAACGCGGCACGACGACACCCAATACTTTCACAACCCTAAAATCTTCCCTGACTTTTTCCTTCACCTCTCACTCGTTGACACTGGAGGTCGTTTACTCCTTGCCACTAATGCACCTTAAGCTGCTCGGAATCATAGTTCACTACTTTCATCACTGAGATATGTTCCTATTTTTTTTATAGTTGAATCTCAAAGTGAAAGAGCAATCAAAGAAGATAACAGTAATCTATCACTGTGTAATATATTATTCAGTCAACCTCGATTTCCATCGTCTAAAACAGCAAGTTCTGTATTAAAGCCGTAAATGCATGACAGTATGCGTTTAATCAAGCCAAGGATTGAGGATAAACTTCGTAAAATATTTTCTCCCAAGTACCGAGAGTGTGCGAAGTGCGGGAGGCGCGAGAGAGAATAGGACCACGCAACCTCCTTCTCTCGCGTCTGGAACCAAACTGACGGGCTACGATCACTGACGGGGCTTTAGACGGTAGCCTCTCCTCCCTCATTGGCTGACGCGAGGGGCCCGGGCGGATGGCGAGATGCTGGCGTGAGGGACAGTAGGAGGAAGGGAGATAGCGAGGCGGGAGGAGTAGGGAGAGAAAAGGGGAACAAGGTGAGGGGGGAGACCGGAGGAAGACAGGAAGTGCTGAAGGACTGGTGTAATTATGTGCTGGAAAAGGAACATAGTGAACAAAATGCATTTATGAAGAAAAAAAATCAGAAGATACAGAAATGGACAAACCAAAGAAAATGGAGAGAGTGGCATAATAGTGACTTAAAAAGAGGCATACACAGTCGCATTCTTCTCTTCAAATCTGTATGGTAAGAGTCAGCCGGATATCCTAGTCCTTCATGTATGCAACTGTGCATCTTGGGAGCGCTAAAACTATCTTCATCAATCTGTCTTTCTAGTTGCCTATAATCTCCAGTCTCGAAAATGCAGTTTGTCCAAATATCTCCAACCGCTTCACTTTGGAACTCGCTTCTCTAGAGTAATTTCCCCCAACTTCAACCTACAGCAGTTCAAGTCCGAGTGTTGCAGATTTTTTTTTAACGAATGGAGGACACCCGTAATCCGGTGTATGGGATTTGTCTTATTTGGTTATACTGCTTCCGTTCGTTTAATTTCATTTGGAAAGTCTAAGTTTGGCTGTCTCTGTGCCATGAGTTCTTTCTGTACTGTACCTGTAAAAAAAAAAAATACCCAGGGGAAACTCGACGGAGATGTGAGGTGACGAGAGAGAGAGAGTGAGTAGGGATGGAGGAGGAGGAAAAGAAAGGGGGAGAGGGAAGATCGAAAGATATGGGATCAGAGAGAAATGAGTTAAGTGGAGGAGTCTGAAGTAAAGAAGCTAAAGTGGGTAGTAAAGGAAAGTGGAAGTGGAAATAAAGGAGATACTGGGAGATAAGGAGAGGAGACACTCAAATTTCTGGGCACATGGTCAGATTTAACAAAGGAGGATTTTATGAGTAAATTGATCAGAGCTGTGATAAACAAATGATTTAAAAAATAGAGTTTAGGTAAAGAAATTTGAGGGATTTAAATAATAAGTGAGTTGATTTAGGTCCTCTTAAATTGAAAAAGTTAATATTTGCTGACAAATGCTTGGAAGTCGAGCCCATTAATAAAAAAATGGTGGTTAGCAGAATTTCTTAGGCTTTATTAATCAGTAAATGGAGGGGTGATTGATGGCCAAGAAAAAAGTTTATAAAAGGCGTTTGCGAAGGCTTTGTTAATGAGTCAGTGCATGTATGGTCCATGACAGTAAAGAATAAAAAAAAATCCAAGGGCATCAATGACGAGAGAAAGGATGTGCGTCCTATTAAAAAAAAAAAAAAAAAAAAAAAAAAAGTTATTCTAAATTTTTAAGGCGTAGGAAAATTTCGAAAGATTTACGTAGTGAATAGAGATGCGATTGATTTCCTCTGACTACTCTGATAGCACTTCTCAAATTTTTGTGAGCTTGCCTTGTCTTCTGCTTTACTAGTACTTATCCTTCCTTGGCGCATTAGTGAGAGTAAAGGGTGGGATGGAAATTAGCCTGGAAGTTAATGGTAGTGGTGATGATGATGATGATGATGATGATGATGAAATAGGGTAGGATGGTAGATATGCTTTCCGATTATGTTTCTAACTGATTAATAACTCCCTAGTTGAATTTTATGGCTAGCTTCGATATTGAATCCCCATTTACGAATATTGGGGGAGGCGGTGGCTGAATCGGTAGAGAGGCGGCCTGCAGTCCTAATGGACCCAGGATCGAATCCCGGCTGGGGCAGGGAACAGTTTAAGGATTTGAATTTCCTAAAAAGCAGATTTTCCTGATCTACCAGATGACTCGCCGACATGTCGTAAAAGTACCCCCGCTAATACCAGTACACCAGTCCTGTATGAGACAGCCCTAGCATGTATTCAGTATGGACGGTGGGTGTTAGCGCCGAAGTGGTGACATGTGGAGGTGTAGGAGGACTACTAGGCCTTGGGATAGATGACTGCCCCCAAGAATAGGCCTTGAGCCTTTGCCTAAAGTCGGACACGTGGAAAAAAAAAAGATCCTTTAGCAAAAACAATCAGTATTTGTGTCCAACATTTATTCCCTAACGCTTGGAACATCGACGGACTGGTGATTCACACATCTTGTAATGCCCTCAAGGAAAGTAGGCTGGTCATCTATCCTAAAATTACTTCAACTTTGGGGCTCGGGTTCTAACACCTCGATGATAGGAATGTATGGGTATAACCGATTATATTTTAGAGAGACTAATTTAGGATTCTTATTTACGGAGCAGGTATTTTGATTAGCACTATTGTGTATATTTGATTAGCACTATTGTCTGTGGGAATTTGCTTAGCATGGGACTTTGGTTAGCATTATTGTGGATGGGAATTAGGTTAGCACTGTTATTTACGGGTCTGGTTAGCACTATTGCATATGGGACTTTGGTTAGCACAATTGTGTATGGAAATTCGGTTAGCACTGTTGTGTATGGCGACTGAATCCATGGGAAAGATGGTCAGTTGCATTCACGTTGAAGTGTTTTATTTAGCATTTTAAGCCAAAGTAAAATATATGTATCCTTTTATTATGCATGTCAGTAAGCTGGACCCGGTTGTGGACAGAATATAGACTGTTTTGGTTACAGGATTGCGTTCGACAGCTGAGCGACTGTAATGGAGTGGATCAGGTTGCATTTCCCTGCATTTTGGTCATGCATGTAAATATATCTTTACATGTACATGGTGTGTGTGTGTGTGTGTGTGTGTGTGTGTGTGTGTGTGTGTGTGTGTGTGTGTGTGTGTGTGTCGTATCCATTGTCGTTACCTGTAGTATTTTGGAAACTCCTGGAATTAGTTTTAGCCTGTATACATAGTTCCAGTAGGCCATGAGACTGCTCACTGTCGCTCATAAAAAGGCCAATAAAACCACGTGGGCGAAGTGGTCCTCAGGGTCCCACTGTTGCCAACACCCCCCCCCCAAGTGTTGCCAATCGACCCCCCGCTCAAGCGCTTTTACTTACGCTTATGAATTATAGAGCCGAGAGGTGTTGATCAATGCTCCCTTCACGCCTTCCCTCCCTGCCTCCCTCCCTCCCTCCCTCCCACCCCTCTTTCTTCCACACGTCCCTCTCACCCACTTCCATCCATCCCCCCTTTTTGAACCCCCCCCTTTCCTCCATCCTTCCCACCATCCCCTCTTCTGACTCCCCCCTCTCCTCCATCCTTCCCTCTCATCCCCTTTCCCTTCATTCCTCCCTTGCACCCCTCCCTCTCGTAATTCCTCCATCCTTCCTCCCTGTTCTCAAGCATCCCTCAATCACTTCTTCCCTCCCTCTTTTCATGCCTCCTTCAATCCCCTCTCCCCCCCTTCCTTCTATTCATTCCTCCCTCTATCCCACCCAACTCCACCATCCAGCCCTTCCCTCCTCTTTTTATCAGTCCTCTCTTTCTCTCTTCACGCCTCTCTCCCTTCCTGTCTCCTCTCTTTCTTCTAGCCTTCCTCTTCCGCCCCCTTTTTATATCATACTTTCTTCACTCCTTCTCCTCATGCTTATTTTTTTTCCCTCCATCCTTCCCACTTTTCCTCTCAATTTCCTCCTTCCGCCCTCCATCATGCCTCCAGTTTCTCGCCTCCATTCCTGGCCAGCTTTGCAAATATCTTTCATCACTTTCTTTCCCACCCTCCCAGACATCTTTCCCTCTTAAGTATTCTTCCCCCATCGTCTTTCCTTTTGTCTTTCTCTTTCATTCTCTCACTCCTGGTATTCCCTCTCACGTGTTTTTAACCCTTTCACTATGTATACATCTTTATTTTCTTCTTCCTACTAATAGACGAGAGTCCAGAGCTTAGGTAAAGGTTTTTCAGACGGGGCGCGATAGTTGAGTTTTTGAAGGTCTTTTTTTTTTCTCTCTCTCTCTTTATTCTTTCTACCTTCAGTTTGTCTTTACTACTCAGGGGAGATCTCTCGGGGTGAAGGGGTTAATGAAGCCTACATTGAATCCTTCCAATTTGTATAGTCTCCCTTAATCTGAGGGAAATTTGTCTGGATAGAGTAAAATCCAAATGTGCCAAACGTCACCCATTCATTACCGCCCACTGTAGTTCATTAATTCTGGCCCAGATTTTCATCCATTTACAGCTTATTTCACGTAGCTCAGTGGCATAAAAAGACAGTACTATGGCTGCTCATCCTTTCCCTAGCTCTTCTTCGTGACCAGCGCCATATTTTAGTGTTAAGTCGGCATTGTAAGTGGCGAGATGGTAGTTCAGGGCCAAGTTAAAGTGAACAGGGTATAGTTGTCCCCTTTTCCTTTTACTGCATGAGGATCAGATTTGTAGGAAGAGATGCGAGAAATACTCCCCTGGGCATTCACTATCGCATACTTCAGCTCCATCTCTAGGTTGTAAACAGAAAGAAGGAATTTTGTTGTTGCGTGTATTAAGATGCAAGCTGTGTCGTAAATTTTGACGTATTACCATTTGTGTCTGTTATAAAGCATAAGGCAGATGAACAGGGTGAGAGAGAGAGAGAGAGAGAGAAAGTAGCTTAGCGATAATGGCAGGTAAAGGTGTGTTAAAGCAATATGACCAAATGGAGAGAGTATATGACGAGAAGCCGATAAGGAAACTGGTCTAATCAGAAGAGGGAGTGAGAGTAAAGAGATGAAAAGAAATGACATGAGATTTGGAAACGTGAGGTCTGGGCATACAAAAGTGAGAGGCGTGTGTGAAATAGAGCACACTGGAATAAGGGATTTATTTGGGAATGACAAGTTAATGGAAAAAAAAAAATGAGTGAGTGGGGTAAGCCGCACATCAACGGGTCTGATTGTGGATGTGTTAAAATTGTTCTGGACTAGACTTTTAGAGAGATTGAGAGTGAATGAGGTTGCTTCTTTCTCGTGTCAGCGTCGCCACATCGGAGAGCATAGTAGCGAACTAGTATTAAATAAGAAATAACATGCACGTGAACCGAGATTGTTTATTTAGTATCGTCGCTCTCGTTATCACGTGTTTTCTCAATAGTTAGGGTACTGCAGAGAGATGTCTTCATGCGGTGGCACCTCTGTCGAGCATAGCTGCTGTCCAGTTATACAAATATTCCTCAGACCCATACCTATCCACTGATGGGGGTTGGGGATTGCCGCAGAATGGTTGCTTCAGCCTAAGTCCACCAGGGTCACACTTCAGATGAACCAAGGCCCACAGCTCCGATTACTGCTATTTAGTTAGAAAAATCGCATAACCTTCGGGAATATGTTTTTACTTTTGTTGGGTAGGCATTTTACCAAACTTTCATGTGCCGTATATTTAGCTGAAGCCCGGCTATGGCTGACTGAATAAGAGCATGAAATAGGCTGCACTCCTGGGTTCGGTAAATTTTCTCTGTGTTCATGCGTTATGTGCGTCGGCGAGTAACGCTTAGATATATGGCCGGCTTTGTCGTGTCAAATAATGCGTTCCTGCTGTTTCTTTATCTCCTTTTCCTTCCCTAATTCTTTCAGAGTTTTTTCCTCAATTTCATCCTTTCCCTTCCGTAATTCTCATATTTTTTCTCTCCCTTTGACTTCCTTCATTCTGTGGGATCATTTTCCTCGTTTCATCCTTTTCCATCCTTCATTCTTTCAGATCTTTTTTCTTAACCTCATCTTTTTCTTTCCTTCATTCGTTCAGAACTTTTTTTTTTCTTAATATTCTGTCTCTCATTCCTTCATTCTTTCAGATAACTTTCCACAGTTTCATCCTTTCCTTCCTTCAGTCTTTCAGAACAGTTGCTTCAGTTTTATCTTTCACTGCATAACTTCTGAATGGGATAATATATTATTTGCATATTCGTACTCTTTCCAAACGATTTTATTCAAATTAAAAATCGTCTCTCTTACTGCAGAAGGGGGGAGAGAGAGAGAGAGAGAGAGAGAGAGAGAGCTTTTGATTGGGATACATTCTTTGCATATTCGTACTCTTTCCAAACGATTTTACTCAGCTTAAAAATCGTCTCTATTACTGCAGAAGGAGAGAGAGAGAGAGAGAGAGAGAGAGAGAGAGAGAGAGACCTGCAGTTAAAGGAGACTTACAGATTCGAGCAAAATCATCTGTGGAAAACAAGAAATGGAAATTGTTTCCTCGACACGAATGGGTTAAATGGCAGGGTGGTTCGTATACTGCCTCTTTCAATCTTGTGTGTTGCGGGTACGGCTGTTTGCTGCTGTGAGGAGAGTCGATATTTAGGCAACTTCGTGCAATTCCTAATCAGCCATATGGACAGTGAAGGTAAAGAACAAGCATTATTGGACAATGATGGTAAAGAACAAACATCACAAAGCGTGAAAATGGATATGAATAATTGAAAAGGATGCAGGGTAGGCAGTGGCTGTGCTTGTGGAGCCGTTCCCGCAACACACACAAAAAAATAGTCGGATGCTTAATATATGCACTTTGTATGTGGCTGATTTTGTCGTATAAGATGATGTCATCTGCTCTTTTTCTATCACATTTCCATCCCATTTATCTAACCCCATTTTCCCCTCGATCTCCCCATTCACTCCCTATTTCTTCTCAGTCTTTTGCTCATTTTCATTGCCATCGTATTAATATTCAAGCCATTCGATTTCTGTAAGGTTCATTCTCTCTCTCTTATTGCTTCGCTCACCCTAATTTCCTCCTCACCCTTAGCCAAATTTCTTTTCCATTTTATTCATTTTTCCCTCCTGTTCCATGGTCATTTTCTTTCTCCTTTATTCTCTCCTTTATTTGTCTTTCCCTTTCTCCTGCTCCTGTCTTCCTTCCTCCTTTTTTTTTCCTTTATTGCTGTGCTTTTTCTTCCCCAACCTTAATTTTGTTTCTACCTCCCTTCCCTTGACATTCTTTCCTCCTTCCTCACTTTTCTTGAATTCTTCTTTCACTGGTTTTCCTCCTTCCTTCATTTTCTTGCCACATTCTTCTTTGTTATTCTTCATTCTGTGGCTTTATTTCCATCTCCTTTCCTCCGGCTTTCACTTCCTTCCTTCCCTCACTCCCTTTTCTCCCTTCCAGTCTGTATTCCTTCCTTTTTTTCTTCCTTCCTCCCCCATCTTTATCCCTTCCATTGTTATCACTCTTCCTTCATTTTTTCCCCTCCTTCCATCACTTTCTCTCTTCCTTTCCTCCTTTCATTATCTTCCTTCCAATTTCTCTTCTACTGCATCTCTCCTGTACCTCCTTTCCATCACTTTTTGCCTTTCCTTCACTTTCTCCCCTCCTTCCTCCTTTGTTTTCCTTCGTACCTTCTGTTACCTTCTCTCCTTTCCCCACTTTTCTCTCCCCTCTCTCCTTTTCCTCCCTCCTTCAATTCCTTCTTTCCTTCCTTCAGTTTCTTCTTCCATTCTAGTTTTCCTCTCTTCCTTCAATCATCTTCCTTTCCACACTTGCTCTTCTACTCCCTCTCTCCTTTTCCTTCATTATCATTCTTTCCATCCTTCACTTTCTCTTCTCCTTTCTTTCTAATTTTCCTCCCTCCCTTCGGTTTCTCCTTTCCTTTCTAGTTTTCCTCCCTTCACTTTCCGTCCTTCCTTCATGCAGTGGGTCAGGGTGAAGGACGCTGGTGTGCAGCGCGATAACTCCCTGATAAATGCCGGTCTCAAGGCGCAGTAGAATGCCGGACGCTTATGGGCAAAGGGGAAGGGATTCGTTTTTAATATTGGCCTTCCCAGCGAAAAAGTCTTGTACTCTGAAGGGTAGACTGAGGTTTGATCAAGAGAAAAATAGTAGTAGTAGTAGTAGCAGCAGCAGCAGCAGCAGCAGCAACAGCAGCAGCAGTAGTAGTAGTAGTAGTAGTGGTAGTGGTAGTAGTAGTAGTTTTAGTAGTAGTAGTAGTAGTAGTGGTAGTAGTAGTAGTAGTAGTTTTAGTAGTAGTAGTAGTAGTAGTACAGGAGTTTATCACCGAAATGTACAGTCGAGATCAAGACTCCCGTCACCTCTTCTGTTTTTTTCTCTCTCGGCGTGGAAAATCAGTTTGGTGAATCCGTAGCAACTGACACTGATGACCTTATTTAACCACAGTATGGTGCACGTTTCAGGTGGTTTGATTTTTCCGGTGTGTATTCGTCAATTTTTGGGAATATACTTTTGTCTTTGTCTGTACATTAAAAAAGAGATCAAATTAATGGGACGTTTTATGGGACACATTAATGTCGGGTTTCCAACTTTTTTGCTTGGCTGTTCTTTTTTTTTTGGGGGGGGAGGGGATCCGTCCCACCTGGTATATTAAAGAGAAAAAGGATTAGGAGTGAAAGATGATTGTGATGAGTGGTGGTGAAATGAGGGTAACAGTGATGGTGATGATGATGATGATGATGATGAAATAAGATTAACGATGATGATGAAGATTGATGATGAAATGAGGGTAACAGTGATGGTGATCATGATGATAATGATGAAATAAGATTAACAATGATGATGATCATGATGATGATGATGAGGAAGAGGAGGAGGAGCAGGAGCAGGAGGAGGAGAGAAAGAATAAAGACCTGCAGTTGCTCTCCGTATCAATGCCGTCCCATGATTCACACCTGGTCTATCTATCTATCTATAGCCCGACGCCCTAATCCCGCAAAGGGTGGCCGCAGACAAAACGCCTCCAAGTCACTCTGTCACACCTGGTACCATGAATAAAGGTACGCGACACAGGAGGGAGATTCTTGAAGATGTTTAGGAACGATTTCTACTCGTAACAGTGACAAGCAAAGAACAGTGCAGAGTCTTACCGCTCCTTTTGTTTCACGTGGATTAAAAAAAAAATCTTGGCTACGAGAAGAAGTGTCGCAGGTTTACATATTTCATTTAACAGGAAAGACGAGGAAGGAAGACGGGGAATTTCTAGTGCCTCAAGTTTTTCCTGCATTAACAAATATAAATTAATATTCGGAATCGGTCGTAAGTATTTTCGAGAATTTCACCCTCATATATATAAAAACCGAATTGCTTTTTGCTAGCACAATCGCAGAACCAGAAAAGTAAATTATACAGATATTGGTTATCGTTGCTGAAGGCGCTCATTATTCACTCACTTGATGTAGCGGTACCTTCAGATGACTCTACGCTGAGTGACAAGTGTGATGGTTTCTTGTGGCCCAGGAAACCATTAACTAAGTACTGTGGCAGCCATAGAGCTAAAATAGATGCCTGGTGGTCTAGTGGGTTAAGGTGCTACATCCAAGGGGTGGCTGGGGTACACATTATGCCGCTCAGGGATTATCAACTGGTCATTCTTGCTTTGAATATCGGGAATAAAATTGTCTAATCCAGGGTCCTCACGCACTTGATGGGATGACGGGGATCAGATGATAGATTTAGCAGATTTAGTTGTAGCCAATTATAGACACGAGAGAGAATTTTCTGTTGTCTGTCTCCCTTTAATCCTGCTCCTTCACCAGTATGCACAATTTAGGGACCTGGATGGAAGTTCGATTGTTGCTTAACGTATTGTAGGGGAAGCCAGGAACTAAAAAAAAAAAAAAAGAAAAAAAAAAAGGAGCGTTTCCTGTAGTATCTCTGATGTGGTTGGTAGGCTTTGATCTGAGCCTTCATCTCTCTTCTTTGTCTTCCCGGATTGAGAAACGTCATATGTATTTATTTTAGTAAGGTAAAAAGATGCACCTGGTAGATATATAACGATTTAGGCAAGAACGACGGAGAACTGCAGCTCGTTATGCCCCTTAAACACGCTTCATTACGGATGCAAGTGTATTCTTACGCTTAACGCTCGTACAAGGGAGACATACCTCCTCCCAGGCCAGGCAGTCAGGCGGGCAACTTGGTGAGATTCTTTTGAGCCGGAGTTAAGTTTTCGATTTAAGACCAAGGCCGTGTGCGCTGATGAGCATAGGAGGAGTGGTATGGTGGGGCTGGATTCTCACCTTTTTTTAGCATCCAGTCATCATCATCATCATCATCATCATCATCGTCATCTTCATCATTATCATCTCGTTACTCTTCGAGAATATGAGCAATGATCCTATTCTTGTGGGTTTCTGACACTCAAAAGGACGTATTCCTCACCTGTGTACTGTCTCAGTATTTAGCATATTTTCTTCCACGTTACTTACGCATTCAGTATTGACAGCTGTAAAAAATAGCCTACCAAGGAATCCTAGAAGTACTCGTACCGATGCACTACGTATCCGCATTGGCATGTTATTTTATTTTACCTTTTTTTTATATGAATTCAGGATCAGCTAAGTTTAAAAATAACACGAATAAAAAAATGGCATACGCTGATTTTTAGATTCACAGGGAAGAAATGCTATAAATCTGTGTATATGGTCTCTTGATATAGTGTGCTTGTATTCAGTGGTGTAGGACACGCAATGCCCAGGAGTGTGTGATTCTCCACCGCCAGTCCACAGTGCCAGATACAAATGACTTCCCTCTTTATCTTGGGAGGGGGGCGCCTGGGTCGGGGTGATGAAGCGAGGCTGGCAGGAAAGGTGAAAAGATTGTGTGTGTGTGTGTGTGTGTGTGTGTGTGTGTGTGTGTGTGTGTGTGTGTGGAAGAATACTTTAATTCTGCCTGAACATTTTTGTATATAGTGTGAGGTGTTCCGTAGACTCATTTTGAAACAGTAAATTGTAAAAACACATGTCCTGAGTTGCATCTAAAATCTAACCCGATTTAATGAGCACACGAGCCTGTTCAGCGCTGATTGGTCGACCAGTGCATGAAAGATTAATTTTGTGCCAGTAATAGTATTGTACGATGTTATATTTAGTGTAGCATAAATATTTTAGGATAATATATTGAGTTTGGTTCAGGGCCGATCGTTAAAGCTCAGGTAGTGTAATGCTTGGACCGTAAGAGGCTTGATTTTATTTATTTATTTTTTCTAGTTGTATTTTTGAACACGTTGCCTTCCCTGTTTCTTTGTGTTTGATATTTAGCAGTTAATGGGAAGTATTCAAGTGATACGCGGTCGTGATTAATGAAGGAGAGCGATTTTTGTTATCATGCATTTTTTTTTTTTTATGTCGTGAATTCCCGCTAAAACCCTGCCAGTCAAGGAAAAGACTCGTATAGGTTTCCATTCTAGGTAGCAGATATTGACAGTCGTAACTCCCTCTATAAAAAATTCACAAATCTTCCATGAGAAACATACTGTACATTCCAGAGTTAATAATTAATTATAAGATATATGTAACAACATTCTTCAAACGAGAGGGGATAAGTTAATGCACGAGTGATGTGGCGTGTGTTTGAGGGTCAGCCTTACGTTTGGATATACAGGGTCACGTCAGATATAAGTTGCACGAAAATATGCATTGCCGCAACTACCTGGGTGACCCTCGCGGAGATCCCACACCCCAGCACCTTCAGTCAGTGGGAGGCTTCATATTTAACGAACCTACAGAAACTAATCCATGGGTGACAGTGTGAGAGAAAACCACACTGGGATAGTTGACATCAAGTTAGGGTATAGTGCAGTGAAAATTCCTTCATATTTCTCGATATTTACTGTATCCGGGAAAGAACTCGAAAACTCACACATTCCTTCTTTTGGCATGACTGATCCTAGCCATATTTTCTCGCTATGCTCTCACTCTTTCATACTCTTTCATTCACTGTGCCGCACTCTCTCATTCATCCTTCCATACTCTCATGCACCGTTTCATAATCCTTCGTAGCCTTTCACATTTACTTACACCCAGTCTTACCTCTCTTGACTTTCTCATTCTTGTCGAAGTATTGCATTCATTCGCTCATGGACATTCGCATAACCAGTCTCCATCTCCGTCATTCTCACTCTTATCTCACACTCTAATGTATACACACACACACACACACACACACACACACACACACACACACACACACACACACACACACACACACACACACACACACTCATTCCACACGTGAACCTGCCCAAATGAGTCGTTCTAGTTTTCGCCATTTTTATTTTTTCCTCTTCACGGATGAGTTGTAGGTCGATTTTGGCTTGATGATTGGACGTTCATCTCTGTGTGTGTGTGTGTGTGTGTGTGTGTGTGTGTGTGTGTGTGTGTGTGTGTGTGTGTGTGTGTGTGTGTGTGTGTGCAGCGGTGAAAATAATGGAGATAAAACAGATGAAAGAAGCAGAGAGAAAAAATGCAAATAAACTTTGACATAGAACTAGAATTTTAGCCTTTCTTCACTTCCTGGGGGGTTTCTAACCAGAGAGAGAGAGAGAGAGAGAGAGAGAGAGAGAGAGAGAATAAAGGGCAAAGATTGTGTGGTGTGGGAAGTAGAGTGGTTAGGAGGTTAATAAAGTAAAATGTGAAAATTAATCTCGATGTTTGGTGTCAGGAGGAGGAAACAAAAGCCAAAGGAGTGACAGTAGAAGAGTAAAACACTGAGGAAGGCTTGGCTGAGGTGGGGGTTGTCGAGAGATGTGGGGATAGTGAATGGTAGCCTCTCTTCTGCCAGTGCGTGTTCGTTTATCTTCTGACGGTTTCTTTTAGCTTAGGGGAGACATGGAATCAGAAGGGTTGGGTGAAGCCTTTACTATACTATCGTTTACTCTAACTTAGCCTAAAATTGCTATCTCTCCATCTTAAGTGCTGCACAATTTTTACTCTAAGTTGGCCTAGAATTGCCATCTCTCCCTCCTAACTGCTGAGTTGGAACACTCGACTAACAGTTGAATATGGTGCTTGTAACGAGGAGGTGCTACGGAAAGGGTGTAGAGCCGTACCATTGTCATTTTCTGCCACTGAGCTGCGTGAAATAGGCTGCAAAGGGCAAAAATCGGGCCAGGCTGAGATAAAAAGAGTATGGAACCTTCACTACCAGGGTACCCTTCCAAGCTCAGAAATCGTCTGGAGACATCAAGAATAGTATAAAAATCACCTGCTTTGGCTGAAAGATTAAAGTCCATTGAGTGTGAAAATAGCAGGATTAAAGTTTGATTACGTCCTGATAGCGGGGAGGATGGTAATAGTCAGAAAGGCCTTGATATAAATGAGAAAAACTCGACAGGTGTACAAATAGAGCTAAATAAAGACAGATGGAGTAGTAGGCTGAATGGTAGAAAGTGCCTTGGTGGCGGGGGAGGTAGTGAAGATAATATGAGGGAGAAGCAGGAGAGAAATGTGTATTTATTCTTTGCAGATGGTGTAAGAGAAGAAAACTAATTTAGCCCAGGAACTAAGTAGCAATATAAAGGGTTGACTCGGATAGAATTATAAAGAAAAGGAACGCAGTGGATAGAGAAATGTGCAAAGTAAACTCGCCAGGTGGTTTGCGGAAGAGGAAAAAGAAGAGGGAGGTGCAAAATAAACTAGATAGGTGGTACAAGGAAGGTAAGGACGCTAAATCCTTCCATGGTAGCAGTGAAGGTAATAGAGTGGTCAAGGGGTTGATCAGTGGGCCGCCTGTCTCCTCCCATTATGCTCTTTTACCGCTCTTAATCTCCACCATCACGACGTGCCTCTCACTCAAGCTGTCAAGGCTAGATGGTGGGAAGGGCTGTGGGCAGGGTTTGGGTGTGGGTTGGGGTGAAGGATGATAGTGAGGGTGTGGGTGAAGGTGTGGGTGGAGTGTTGTGGAGGTGGATGGGTGGTGGAGAAATGAAGGCTGTGCAGGAAGGGTGAGTGAGGGTGGGAAGTGAGGGTGAGCGTTGGAAGGTTGAGGATGTGGGTGTGGCTGAAGCTAGGGTGA
This sequence comes from Coenobita brevimanus, assembly GCF_032717465.1. Lineage (NCBI taxonomy): Eukaryota > Metazoa > Arthropoda > Malacostraca > Decapoda > Coenobitidae > Coenobita > Coenobita brevimanus. The sequence continues at coordinate 359,595 of NC_137063.1, read as the reverse complement.
TATGTGAAATGAGTGTGTGTTAGGGGCCGAAGCAAGGGTGATATTTGAAGCGAGTGTGTGTTAGGGAAGTGAAGGTCTGTCTAAAAGGGTGAGGGTGTGGGTGGGAGGTGTGAGTGTGGGTGGGAGGCGTCGATGTGGGTGGGAGGTGAGGTGAGATTGATGGTGTGGGTGGGGGGTGATGCGGGAGGTGAGGGTGTGGGTAGGAGGTGAGAATATGACTGGGAAGTGAGAGTGAGAACGAGGAGAAGGGGTGAGAGTGAGATGGACGTGTAGAGCGAGGGCTGGAAATACCGTAATTTTTATGTTTCATCCCCTTCCATTTCACGGACATAAATATCATCATTTTCTCCATTTAATTTTCGTTAATCATTATTTCCTCTTCCTTTTCACTTGCGTATCATTTCCTCTTCCATTTTTGGCCTATTGTACTTGCTCAGTTTCTTCTTTCTCTTTTTAAATACTTCTCAGTTTGTTGCCATTCCTTTATTTCTTCACCAATTCACTTCAGTCTTGATACAGATGTTCTTTTGACACATAAACTATAAACATTTTTGTAGACTTTTTAAAGACATTTAGTCCCTGGCCAAACGACATAAACACCCAAATTACGGGATACTTACGTTCTTGTATGTTCATTAAAATCATCATTGAAATATGCACAAAAGTATGTCAGTATACAGAGGCTGTGTGGAGACCAACCTGTATTTTCTTAGGAATGTAGGCAGTTTGTAATACATGGTTGTCGTATCATTTTTCTATATCACATACATATACCATCATTTTCGCTTCCATTTCACACTCATGCATCATCATTTTCCGTCACATATTATATACAATTATTTTCGTAACACTGGGCATACATGTATTAATATTTCCACTTAGAACACACGTACCATCATTTTCCCCTTCCATTCAGCATACACATACCATTCCCCCCTGCAGTATCCATAAATTTCCACGCATTGTCCCCTGCCATACATTAGTTCCGCTCCGGCTTTTCCCCATCATGAACCGTACAACTGTCCCTTCAAGTATTTTTTTTTCCCCTACCCAGTGGTGCCGGGTTGGCGTGTGATGAGAGGGCCGCCCTAGCATTCATTCATAGCACAATCGGGGACTGATGAGGCCAGGATTAGGACGGGCCGGCACTGGGGTGAATTTATGGGGAGGGGGGTAGGGCAGGGGGGCATCCAGGAATTAACCCCCTCACTACCAGGAAGAGAGTGGTAGGGAAAGGAGGGTGGGGAGGTGAGGGGTATTGCAGCAGGAATTAACTGCTTTAATACGAGGAAGGGAAGTGTGGGGGAGGGGAGTCAGCGTTGGTAAAACATGAAGTAAGTTCTTTGCTTAAAGTGAGGAAGGTGTGAGGAAGGAGGATTGTGAAGAATGAAACAAGGATTAAGTCTTTTGATACGAGTAAGGAAGGTGTGAGGAAATAGGATCTGAGACGAAAAAAAAAGGAATTAACTTCTTTACTACGAGTGAAGAACGTGTGGGGAAAGACAGGGACAATAAAGCAAGAATTAAACTCCTTCCCTACAAGAAAAGGGAGTGAAGAAAGGAGGTTGATGGGAGGTAAAACGAGATTTAATTTGCCTTCACTGGAGCTGTCCCTCACGGTGGTTGCGTGTTCCTTTCGTACTCAACTTGTGCTGCAATTCTAGATAGGAAACTTAGAGGCGCGACAGCCTTGAATGTGGGTACTGGTAGTATGCCCTTTTATATGCTTCCATGCCGCCCCATGCTGGTGACAAAACCCCTTACAAACCGACCTACACACCAGCCATTTCATCACGTCAGCTTTCATGCGCATCCCTCTCACAGTGGACGCCCTATCCTCCTTTGTACATCGCCAGCATAGGAAAAAGTTATATCCGGCGGTTTTCCTCAGAGGAGAAGGTCTAGTGCCATAGTGGATCTCATTATGGATTATTTAAGGACAATTCCAAGTACAATTTGAGCTACAGTGAACAGATACGAAGACGAGAAAGAAAGGAATACAAGCGCCTTGTTATTATTGTTTGCAGATGTTGTTGTAACCCTTGGCTTACCAGGACAAGAATAAAATGAACTGCTTAAATTTGAACACACACACACACACACACACACACAGGGTGGTTCATGTATTATCCACCTCACTTCTGTGTTCCGGAGACGGCTTGGTTATAGTTACTATTGTCTGTCCCGCATCAGACCCGTTTCATTCTTTGTAGTGCTTTTATTACGTACATTAATTGCATGGGTTATTAATAATTTCACGAAGCAATCGATTTATCTGCGCACCTCACACCAGCATATCAAGCTGTTCCCGAAACACACACGATAAGGGAGGCTCGGTGTACGAACCACCCTGTCTATCTATCTATCTGTCTGTCAGGCTGTCTCTTGTCTAAATATATGTAAGTAGATAGATGGAAAGGAAGTGACTGGATATTTACGCCCGCAGATGTGTATCTGGCCATTGACTCACGCATCCCGGATTTCAGGCATTCAGTTTGGTCGTACTTTTCCGAATACATACATATATTCCCGTGAGATCCTGCCGTTAGACGTCCAGTATTTTATTCCAGGTCGTTTGTTCCTGGAAGTATTTCTCTGCAGCAGCCCTTAACCCCTTCAGCTCAAGGACGTCATATTTTTTTCTATCCTTGTCTTCATGTGATATTATTTGCCTTAGAATTTATTTATCGACCTTGGGTGATGAGAATAATGCATCACAAACTGCAGGTCTCCTCTGCGATCAGTAAAATCGTCCGTATACGAGAATGAGGCAGTAGAATACCTCACCTGATTCGCTTGACTAGTTTTATTGGGAATCAGTATCTTATCTGGGAGTCTGTCTCACCTAAGAATCTGTTTCTCGCCTGGGGATCCATTTCTCACTAGCACCTGTGAATATTGTCTCACCTGGGAGTCTGTATCTCCCCTGGGAAATTGAATCTCACCTGGAAATTTTTATCTCACTTGAGAATCTGTATGTCACCTGGGAATCGATATCTCACCTGGGAAAATGTATCTCACCTGGGATTCTGTCTCACCTGGGAGTTTGTATCACGCTTGGGAATCTGTACCTCATGTGGGAAATTTGCGCTTGTGTATGTATCAGTCCATACAGATTAAGTCCACTGCAGAACCGGACCCTTTCCACGAAGAGAGAGACTTAAGACCTTTCCCCTTGCTCGCGAGGTACTAATTGCGAAGGGGTGTCGGTAGGAAGTGATGCATGTGATAATGTGTGTGTGTGTGTGTGTGTGTGTGTGTGTGTGTGTGTGTGTGTGTCATTGGCAGAGCTGACGAGGTGTACACAACCGCGGGTCCCCAGACGGAAAGAGGCGGCCTGTACGTCTCCCTCAAGCTGAATAAAATCGTCTGCCAAATACAAGCGAATGAAAATGTTGGAAAAAAAATCACGATATCGACACTTTACCTCAAGGAGAGAGAGAGAGAGAGAGAGAGAGAGAGAGAGAGAGCAGCCCTAAAACGTCTGCCGGCAATAATTCCAGGTGGAGATACTCCTCTGGAAGGTCAGGACGGGGGCGCAGGTAACATTAGTGGTTTTATCGACTGGGGCCGGGAAAATTATTTGTTTACAGAGAGGTTCATAGCTGGCTGGAAGATGGACGTTCAGGGAAGCTTCGCCAACGCGCAATCATTATCACTAGCTTGGGAAGGAGTAGGAGGTCCAGGCTATGCTTGGGGCGAGGTTAGGTTCGGTTGGGGTGGGTTGGGTTGGGATGGGTTGGTTTGGGATAGTTTGGACTGAGTTGGGTTTTATTTTATTTGGTTTTTGGTGGATATGGTGTGCTTTGCTTTGGCCCTTTTCTCAGTTTGTTCACAGGATTCATGGTCATCTCCCTCTGGCTAATTGTCTGGGTTAGCTGCTTGTCGTAAATATAATTCAAGTTTTCTTTTATATTTTCTATATTAATTTTTCCTCTCTCTCAGTTTTATGGGAAAGTATTATACTGAAAAATAGTGTGCAAAAATACAGTAAAGATGAACAGTGGAAACCACGGTGCAACGGAGAATTACTTTGAAGGATCAGAATCGGTGTATTATGAAGCTTATATTAAAATAATACTTCGGTTGTTCTTCCTTGCATTGCGGTCAAGTGGTCCAGGTTACAGTACAAACAGGGTTGAAAGCCACATACAGCTTACTCATCAGCTATAAGCAATAAAGAGTCCCTTCATGTAAATTGCACATGTTCGCCAATCAGTCGAAGTTTTGGGGTGGTTTCTAGACTCTTACTCATAAACAGTCAGTTAAGCAAAATTTCAGCATGCAATTCTTACTTCATATTCCTTCCACACTTCTGCCATGATGAATTAGGTGAGGTGAATCACTTCTCAGATGACATAAAGCCGTGTTCTCTTGCACTTCAGGACACGTAAAGCGCTGTTTAAATGAGTGTATTAGAACTGTCACTCATTTTAGGCGGATGCATACCGTCCGCTAAGATACATTATACACATACATATTGGACATACACACATACTTACATACAGACATACAACCAAGTCCTAAGAGGTAGATGAATGTCATTGTACCTTGTAATTTCACCATGGGCGTCGACCAATTACCTCCCATTAAATATTGTAGAGCGTTGTACCATAGCCTTAGACATTACACCTTATAGGGATAAACAGGATGGGACAGGAATTGGTTATGTATTTTTGAGATTCCCCTTTTTTCGTTCTTTTTCTATCCATTTTCATTAATTTTTCTTATTCTTTTGATATTCTTCCTTCAGTGACATTAATTGTGCTGATTTTTTTTTTCTTTCTTCTTATATACTTTTTTTTTTTTTTCATCCCACCGATGTCACACCTCCAGTAACATTGACTGCTGAACCCCACCATAACCTCGTATTTTCTCCACGTAGCGTATACTTAGCGAAACATTGACTCGACACACCTAATTCTCCCTAACCTGTCCTTACGCCTTGTTCTGATGTCTGGCCTCCCCATTTCTTTCAATTCACCTCCTATCCTCCACCTTCCTCACACACACTGCTGTATTTTTCCTTCCATGTCCTCACACTAGCAACCTCTCACCTTTCTAGCTTGTGCGTGTGTGTGTGTGTGTGTGTGTGTGTGTGTGTGTGTGTGTGTGTGTGTGTGTGTGTGTGTTATTCACCCTCCCCTACTCTGCTAATTATGTTTAATTATGTTCGTGACTCTCTCTCTCTCTCTCCACACACACACACACACACACACACACACACACACACACACACACACACACACACACACACACACACACACACACACACACACACACACACACACACACACACACACACACACACACACACACACACACACACACACACACTAGAGAAGGAATTAAGGCAGCCATACAATGCGTGCCCTGTCATGGCGAACTACCAAGCATGATGAGACCAATATGGATAATTATATTCTTCCCCTAGAGAGTCAACACACCCACACTGTATGCCTGTCTGTTTCAAGCATCAGGCTATCCAGCAGTCAGTACCTCCTTCGCCGCCTTGACGTCATCCTCATTATATTTCGTGCTACCTTCAGGCGCTTTTATTCAGCTTAGAAGAAACCTTTCGAACTGAAGGCTTTTGATAAAGGCATCATACTTTCTCCTTGGTGGTGTTGCGGATAATAATATGACCCACATCCTAACGGTAAACAACGAGACAGTGAGCGATGACTTTTGAAACACGTTGTTGCTACATCAGGAACACAGGAAGCTTTCCATAATATTGTGTAAAGATTTCATAACTGTTCGACTAAAAACTGACGCGATATCCCTTACCTTAACTGTACAACAAACACTTTTATTTCGGAATAGGAGAGAGGCTTTTGGGATGAGAGGAGTAAGTCATATCCTTCATTAACTTCTTGAGCTAATGGGAGTCTTTCCTGTTTTATTTCTTACTTCTTTCAGACGCGTATGTGCATCTGAGGAGAGATTTCTCAAACGGGACGAGAGATAAAGTGTTCCTTTAACATCTTCAGTACGAGAGGTTATTCACTAGCCAAAGGCGACAGTCTGGGGGTAGCAAGAATTAGCTAAAAATCACGTAATCGTTCTGAATGTATACACCCACGCAAAGCGCCACATCGATATCGGGGGACACATTTTTGGTTGCCATGACGAACTTCGTAGCATCTCCTCTTTAGCGATCTATCCTCCAACAACGATAGATATGTAAATTGATAGATATTCCTGCTGGGAGCAAACTATTTTACTTCTACTACCATTAGACGATCCGATTCAGTCCATAAGTGGTCGCATGTCAAAGGGTCGTATGCTCTTCAGGTATGGAAGCCTCGTAACGCGTCTTCCTAAGCGATTTTTCTTATTACACCTAACTGTCCTCTCGTGTGTTATTTAAGACATTGTAATATCGCCATACTCTGCATAAATAACGTTCAAGGCTGTTTTAAACCGGCCGTGTTAAAATCACTAAGGAATAGGTGCTTGCCAGGTTCTTTAACCGGCGAGAATACGGAATGAAAGGTTAAAAATTCTTTCATAACCCGTATAATGTCTGTCAGAATTTTATCTTTTTAGAGTTGTTGCTGCTGAACGAAAATTGAGTGGCCTATCGTCATCTGAGTGGAAGTATTCTACTGAAAGGTAATATTATAATTCACATAAATTTAGACAACAGAAAAACACTTCAATCTATAGGCAGACGCGTTCATACATAATGGGTAGCTACAAGTATATCGCTTCTGTTTCACCCTCCCCTAATAGACTACCCTTCCTTCAAGTAGCACACACCCTTTCTCATTTACTATCCCTCCAGTTGCAAAAGAATCCTGATTTTCACGTGCAGAATGAAACTGGATGGGAGGAGATGCACGTGAGCTTTCTTTACCTGACGAAAATACACCGCAGAGACTCATTTCTCATGCCACCCACCACCACTGTCTTGTCTTGTTACCCTTTCTGAAGTGGTTTGCCAGACGTCTTGGGAGGGCTAAAATAAGGGTGATGCCTCCTTCTTACAAATAGCCTCCCCCACTTAATGTCCACTGAGTTATTTTGGTAGAAGGGTGAAAGATGAGGGGCTAGTATATAATTTTGGGCTGCGCACTTTTTTCGTCAGTCAGCCACAGACGATTTAGGTAAGCAGTTCTGTTCTTGTAAACTTGTCCCTCTGGAGTTTTGAATTTCGCACCGCTGAATGAAATCGTCTGTCATTAATCAAAATATCTCATAAGCGAATCAGTAATAGTGGAATGAGTTTACGAGCTCAGTCTTACGCTTTTGGCTGGTAGGAAAAACTGTTAAATGAATGAAGTCGTCTGATATACGCCAACCCAGCTTGCTAGTACGGCGATAGGAAAGTCCAGCAGAGTTATTAGTTTATTTTCACTCAGGTGTGTTCGACTGTGAGGACTATGCGAGGTGTGCATAGCCTGTCCCTCTGAGTAAATAGATAGGTTGGTAGTTAGAGTGCTAGATACACAAGCAGGCGTGATAATAAACCAGACAGACAAACAAACAGACGATGTGATAGACAGATAACCATAGATATAAAATGTAAATAGAGACACAGATGGAGACGTGGAAAGATCGAGAAATAGACACAGCTCAGAAAAGATATGTAGATAGGCAGACGGACAGTAAATCAGCATCCCATCCTATAGTATATCAGTTAAGGGGGAAAGTGACGGCTGTCGTACTTAACCAACATATCCTGCCTCCTCAATCTGCTTCCATCAAGATTCACCACTCTTTGTTCCTCAGTGGGTCGAGTGGAAGAAAGATAGCTCCTAAGTGCCATGTAACCCTCCCAGGCACCTCCCTGTTGCTGTGGTGTTTGTGTGGGTGTGTGAAGGCCAAGGTCAGTTTCGTCATGGTGTTTTTTTTATTGTGTGACTTACTGCCTCGTCCACTTTGTTGCCTTTTAACATTCATGTACCCTCTCCAGCACCTCCCTGTTGCTATGTTAGGTGTGTGTGTAGGCCAAGGTCAGTCTCGTCTTGATGTTCTTCATTGTGTGCCATATTGACTATTGAGCTAGCTGCCCATAATCGCTGTCCGCCTCTTTATCACCCCAAGCTTGTGGCGGAACCAAGGCCGGATCCAGCATGTGGGAAAAGGGGGTAGGGGGGCGTGATTCCCAGCTTAGTTACCCTGAGTTTAATTCACGCCGACTCGTTATCAAATTCCCCGTTAATATTTTTACCAAGTCCCTCTTTTCACTGGTTTTATTCCACTCTGTCATGCGTTTTAGATACATATAGGTATTGCATATATATTGGTAAATATTTTTTTTCTTTTATGTAAGTGATCATTGTTCTGACGAAAACAGGGGAGCATATCTCTCATAAGCCATAACCCATAATACATCATCACTCACAACCCATCATCACTCACAACCCATCATCACTCACAACCCATCATCACTCACAACCCATCATCACTCAGCCCTCCATTACAAGGAACAAGTCTAGTGACATCGTTAGTATCATTACCAGTTGTGACATCCACGCAGCCATAAGGAGCATCACCACCATTCCGCGTTACATGTTACTAAATTAAACAATATAGATAAGGTTAGGTTTGTCTGATAAGATTGGGTAATGAAGTCAGTTATTACTTCCATCATGTATCAAATGTATATACTGTGTTCAAGTTTATTTCTGTTTTAACATATTTTGATATTGCTAGATCCGATTTGAATGAAATGTTGCCTATACAGTGTCTGTGGGTCTCGAAATTTTCATATATATATTTTTTTGATTAGCTGCATGTCGGTCAGAGGTCAAAGTTCAGGATTTGACGTTATCCCATTCATGTCTTGTATAATTTCTCTCTCTCTCTCTCTCTCTCTCTCTCTCTCTCTCTCTCTCTCTCTCTCTCTCTCTCAATCATTACTCTCTCTCTAAGTGTTCCTCGCTCTCTCACGCCTCCATTTTTTCATCAACGTCTTTCCACCTCAAACGCAATTTATCACCACTAATTTCTCACTTTTTAGAGTGTCACACTTTCTTTCCCATTCTCATTTTCTTGAGAGAGAGAGAGAGAGAGAGAGAGAGAGAGAGAGAGAGAGAGAGAGAGTGAGTGAGAGAGAGAGAGAGAGAGAGAGTACGAAAATATAGCTTTATAAAATAGAAGAGGTATGCAAAGTGTAATGGAAGTAATCAGCAAGAAAGTGGGAAAATACGACAGAAATTAATATTAGTTTGGGATGAAGGGTCAGAAACGAAAGCCAAAATAATAGCTAAATTAACGCCAAATGTCTTGAAGTGGATAATGGAGGAGAAGAAGGAATAGAAAATGGTGAATAAGTAAAAGAAACAGAAGTAGAAGGGAGAGAAAGAGAAATATGAGAAAGAGAACGAGAATTTTTAAAAGAGGGAAAGAGTGAAAAAGATGAGTTGAAAGGGTTTGGTAAATAAACAGAAGAAATTATAAAGGAAGCGAAGGAAGAAAATAACAAACGCGGAAGAGAAGGGAGAAAAAATGGGGAGACGACAAAGGAAAGAAAGGAAAAGGAGAGGAAACAGGAAAAAAAGGTAGGAAGGAAATAGAGGAAAGAGAAACCACAAAAGACAGAGAGCAGAGAAGGTAAAAGAAAAAGAGAAATGCAAGACACTAAGTCAAGGTAGAACGCAAGAAAGAAATTCCAAACGAGAAACAAACAGAAAGAAGAAGGAAGAGGATATAACAAGAAGAAAAATCTGGGAAACCAAGAAAGAGAAAAGGAACGAAGATGAAGAAAACATTATAGAAGAAACGTTAAGAGAATGGAAATAGGGAAGAAAGTGGCTCATTATGTTTCAGTGGAGAGGAAAGTCATTTAGGCAGGACCGTCTGTGGAAGAGAAACTGTCTTTTTTCATAGTTACTGTGGGTTTTAATTTTAACCCCAGGATTTGTAAGAGAGAGAGAGAGAGAAAGAGAGAGAGGAAGGAAGGAAGGGGAGCAGGAGGAGAAACAGAAGAGTAAGGAATAGTGGGAGATGTGAACAGAAGATAAAGAGACAAGGGCAAAAGGAAAGAGTTAAGAAATTTATAAGGAGGAATGGGAGGTAAGGAAAGAAGATGGAAAAGAAAAAAAAGAAAAAGGGAAGGTAATAATGAAAGGAAAATGGGAAGGGAAGGAAGGACAGAAGACAGAGTAAAGGGGAGGATAAGAGATGCATAAAATATAGATAAAATTACAGCAAACAGCGAGTCCGAGAGAAGAAAGGTCTTTTGTCATAATGTGGTTACTTTTTAGACGCTCAGTTGGCTATCAGACCTACTTCGGGGTTTTTAAAGGAGGAGGAGGAGGAGGATGGTGATGATGATGAGGAGGAGGTGGGGAGGAAGAGTACGGAAAATATTTAAGGATTTTTGTCCGAAAATCATTAGTGAGTGACTGATGGACAGCCTGGTTGGTAGAGAATTTCCCTTACAATAATAATAATAATAATAATAATGATAATAATAATAATGATAATAAAGATAATAATAATAATGATAATAATAATAACTGAGCAAGATAGAGTTCCTAGTAATCGAGAAGGTCATGCCACAAGCACGTTCGAATCTCTAAGATGTCCTTGAAGTTTAGTTGGAGTCGGTGGTGTAATGGTTAGCAAGTCCAGCCCGAAACTGGGAAAACACCTCAGTGTGATTCCTCGGCCGGTCAGACTCCTGGACGAAGTTTGTAGTCCCCTTATCCTCTTTCACCCTGCAGTACATATGGAGATGTGTATGTAACTTCGGTTTTTGCCTGAGGAAGAGTGGGCCTTTGCAAATAATAATAATAATAATAATAATAATAATAATAAAGGAAAAAGTGGTTATCTGCTGCAGTGATCCCTCGTGCAGTCGATTGGCATATAATCTTAAGCCTTGTCTCTTTTTTCCTGGATTTCTTTTTGTTATGAATAGTCACAAGGGGCGTAAACCTGCCGCCTGATCCTCAAATGGTAATAATGGCCTGTATATTTTTTTTATAATTAAGCAGGACAATTACCACTGAGTTACGCGATCGAGCACAATGTTACTGTAAACAGGAAACCATACTAAACAAGAAAAAGGGTCGAGACTTTTTAAAATAACAACATAACCTTGCCTAACCTAACCAAACTTTACCTTACCTTGCCTTACCTTAACCAAACCAAACCAATCAAACAGCTAAACTAAACTAAACTAAACCTATCCTAACCTAACCTAACCTGACCTACCCCAATCTAGTACCATTACCAAGCCTTTTCCAGTCTCACTTAAGCTACCCTAACCAAGCCTATCCCAGTCTAACCTAACCTAACCACCAAACCCAACCTAAGCGGCAAGCGAGGCCCACAAAATATAGTCCCCAACCAATTCTGCCCCGCATTATTTTTTTTGGTACCTCATTTGCAAGAAACTTAATTAAAGTGGAGGCGTCGGGCACGAGAGGGGAGGAGAGGGAGGCTGGAGGGGAGGGTTGGAGGAAAAGAGGAGTTTGGAGGGAAAAATGAAAGGAAAAGTGGCATGGATGGGGAGAGAGAAAGAAGAGTTTGAAGGCAAATTGGGTGTAAGTGCTGAGAGAAGATGAGAAAGGACGGCAGGAGAAGTTTGGAGAGGAGGGAAAAATGGCAGACATGGATGGAGTGTTGGCCCAAAGGAGGATTTTGGAGGGAAAATGAAGAGAAAAGGAGGAAAGGGCCTGGAAGGATTTGCAGAGAAAAGGTAGAGAAAGGAGCTAAGAACTGGAGGGAACTTTGAACATGGCGGAATGTGGATGGGAAAGAAGGAACTGAAACTAGAATGAGGAAAGAGGCTTGGAGGGAGGAATGAGTTTGGAGAAAAAAGTAGGAAGAAGAGGAGGGGAGACTGACGAGTTTAGATGAAAAAAAGTGCAGCAGAACAGGGTGAGAGAAAGGAAAAGAAGTTTGGAAAAAGGAAGTAAATAGAGTGTTAGGATGGGAAGTGGGAGGGAGAGGTCGGAGGAAGAAGAGAGGATTAGAAACAGGTCATAGAAGAAGAAGAAGAAGAAAAGAGAGAGAGAGAGAGAGAGAGAGAGAGAGAGAGAGAGGTGGATAAAAGCCTGTTAGGAAGGGATGATGATGATGATGGTGGTGGTGGTGGTGACACTGTACTGAACGCTAGAAAATGGAGCATTAATAATTACAAGTTATTATTTTGATAATATTGGTGGTTAAGGCGTTAGTGATAATGATAATAATGGTAATAGGTATAGATATCAGGTATAGATTCTACTGTACTGTAATTGTGTCTGTAATCATCTACGTGAAGAAGTTTTTGAATTAATTCCTTAACTGTGTGTGTCAAATAAAGAACCCTAAAATAGTTAATAAGGAAATAGTGTAACAAATTTTCATATATAAAGAGACCCCGCCATGATATTGGATAGCCTATTGAATAATGTTATCAACCTTTACTTTCAGTCATATTATCAGGGCTGCTCCCTTTAACCCATATCCACTGAAAACTTGGGGAAAACGTAAAAAATAGAGAGAGAGATGCAAGAACCTCCAGATTAGGGTATTGTCCGCTGGATAATATTACCAGATATTATCGCCAATAAAGCGAAACTAACGACAGGTAAAAATTAAACATGAAAACAGAGAGGCAAGGAAACAGGGAAGGCGGAGATTGGAGACAGGATTGTTGCAAGGAAGGAGGAAAATGAGTTGGGGTGATTCAGGCTACTAGGGGTGGAGGCGAGGACAAGGGGAAGATGAAAAGTAGTTTGTATGAATGGAAGGGAGAATTGGAGAGGGGAGCGAGAGAATCTGGGAAGAGGAGAGAATAGCCAGAGGGAAGGATAGTAATTGGGGAGGAGAGAATATAGAGGGTGAGAGGAAGAGGAGAGAGAAAATATGAGGAAAGGGAGGTAGGGCAAAAAATGTGAGGGGTTGCAAGAGGGAAGGAGGGAGAGGGTGGAGAGAGTGCGGTAAACTGTGAGTAAAGCAAAGACAATTACATTCCCGCAGAAGTGCATTGTGACGCAGTTCCCTTACACTGAAGCCCTCCATGATTAAATCAAATCCCCCTCGTTGTAAGGGGTCCCCATCTCAGACTAAACTGGACACGACCATGTGAAGGTTAATGTAGACATCTGTACCTTCATGTTTCTATAACTAACTATTATGTAAAAATATCTGGTGTTAGCTCCCCCAAGATTTTTTATGTTTTACATGTCCAACTCTGTGCATAGACTCAACAACCCGTTCCCTGAGGCCCAACAGTCCTCCTACATACCATACACCTGTCACTTATTCGGCGCAAAATCCCACAGTCGATATTGTATACGTGCCTCTACTGTCTTTTAAAGGATTGGTGCACTGGTAGTAGCGGAGGTGCCTTTTAGGACAAGTCGGCGGGTCATATGGTAGTTCAGTAGCTTGCTTTAACGAAACTGAAAGCCTTAAATTGCTCTCCCCGCGTCCAGTGGAACCTCTGCCACCACCTCTTACAAGTGACAATGAGAGAGTTACTGAAGTCAGTATTTTTTTTTTTTTTTCACTCCGGCCTTTTCGACTGATAAACGATTTGAGGCGAAGTACAAGAGAGAGAAACACCGAAAGAGAGTGAGAGAGAGATAGAGAAAGAGAGAGAGACTGCAACTCGACAACAGCTTGGACTTGCAATATCTCGTATGCTGTTTGGGCACTCACCACAATGATATAGTGCGTGACTGAGGTGTTGAACGTTATTGTCACCCGTACATATATCACGTCATGGGTGAGAATTGCAAACATGCTCCTCCTTTGGCTTTCATTCATACCTCTCTCTCTCTCTCTCTCTCTCTCTCTCTCTCTCTCTCTCTCTCTCTCTCTCTCTCTCTCTCTCTCTTTTTACCACCCTTTTTTTCATCCTTTCTTGCATACAGGTTTGTCTGTACTCACTTGTGTCATTCTCTCTCTCTCTCTCTCTCTCTCTCTCTCTCTCTCTCTCTGCCGCATTCACGCTCACTCACACTGGTTCAATAACAGTTTAATTGGAAATCATACCGTTTGTTTTTAGGGCTAGCAATTTAGACAGAGTGAGGAGAGAGAGAGAAAACAATGCACCAATGGGAGTATATGATTAAATGTTTGAACGCGACACCATACACCTACACAGACACACCCAGGGGCATAAATTGGCCTTTAATTTCACTGCCTTTGCTTCACACTTCGGGCATGTCTTTACCTTCTTCCTGACGCATCATAGCAAAGAGAAAATTAATATATGTATTGGTAGAAAACTTACCAAGCCTCTCTCAGCATAGGAATATTAGCCAGCTGAGGGAAGCGAGAAGAGGTGCGCTATTATTTGAGCTTCTGTCTTTCATTCTGCACTCAAGCACGTTTTTCATAGCGAATTCCTCCGTACACTACATTAAATATTTTCTGACGTTCACATCGTTCAGTAATCTACAGTGATTGCATAAATATCTTTAAGAGAAATATTATCCTGTCAAATACAGAATATTGATAAGGAAGATGTACTACAGAATATATGAAATTACGGCTTGGAGTGAATATTTAAAAGATAAAGGCATTGTCCTACTAATCTCTTTCTCTCTCTCTCTCTCTCTCTCTCACACACACACACACACACACACACACACACACACACACACACACACACACACACACACACACACACACACACACACACACACACACACACACACACACACACAGCTGGCCAACATACGCCCTGATTACAATGATGATGAGACGCAAATCGATGCTAACATACAGATGCCTTTTTTTCCGCGGTCTTAATGTCGAAGGTTTAGCAGTTTAAATCCCGCCAGTCTCACTGTGGCAAAATGGAGGTTGGAAATGGTGGAGAGAGAGAGAGAGAGAGAGAGAGAGAGAGAGAGAGAGAGAGAAACACAAAGATGTGAAAAAAGTTACTTATAGTAAAGAGAAAAATAAAGGAAAAAGCAAAGGAAAAAAAAAAAGATGAGATATAGAGAGGGGAAAGAAATGAGGATTTTAGGGAAAAAAGGAGAATGAGAGAAAATAGCAGTGGTTATAGAAAGCTGTGCCAGAGAAAATGAAAAGAGGGTAAGACTAAGGGGGGTTAGAAAAACAGGAAAAACAGAAGTACCGTAGCGTCAACACACTTAAACCTTAAATCGCTGTGAAATGCAAACCTCTAAGTCTCTATTGTCATTTCTGGAACGTCTGTGGTTATTAGAAATGGTTTGCCTGCATCCCACATTACAGAAAGCGGTCAGCAACACCACAGGAAAGCTAAAAATGCTCCATTAGCTGGCTTCAGAAATTATCACCAAAAATGGGGACCTTGCTTTCCACTTTGCAGTTTAACGTTTAAGCCTATGACTACTAGATTTGTTGGGTTCTTTATGATGTGACGGTTTTTTGAGCATATGACTGTTTTATCAGACGATTTTCCAATTCTGACGGTATTCTTCACTTTTTTTCATCAGACGGCTTTTCCCCTCAGACGGTGTTCCCCTCAGACGGTTTTCCCATCAGACGGTTTTTCCCTTCAGACGGTTTTTCCCCTCAGACGGTTTTCCCCTCAGACGGTTTTTCCCTTCAGACGGTTTTTTCCCATCAGACGGTTTTTCCCATCAGACGGTTTTCTACATACAATCCTTTCCGATAGCGTGGGGAAGAATTGGGACCCGATGTGTTGCCGTACGCTAGAGACGATGCCAAAGAAAACATAAACACAGCAAAACCCGAGAAAGAGAACGGGGAGCCAAATCCAAGGTGACATTAGGGCGACGTATGAGGGTAAGGAGATAGGACGAGGCAGGAGGAGGAAGAGAGAAGGGATGGAAGAGTCAGGAGGGAGAGAAGTGGGGTGGAAGAGAGAAGTGAGGGGGAAATTGGAGAGGTAGGAGGGTAGGAGAAGAAGGAGTGGAAGAAAAAGGAAAGAATTTAACGGGGGCAGGAGGAAAAAGGAGGGAAATTAGGAGTGAAAAGTAGTGGAGGCTGGAGGGAGGAGAGGAAGAGGCGGAGGAGGCAGAAGAGGAGGAGGAGAGAAAGAGCGAAGGGAGGGAAAATAGGAAGAGAGAAAGGAGAAGGAGGTACGAGTGAAGGAGAGGAAAAAGAGTAGAAAGAAAGATTTTAGTCGTAAGAAGAAAAAGAGAGGGGAAGACGAGAGAGAATTAAGAGAGTGACATCGCTTGAGGCTGAAATACGAGTTTAAGAGGAAAACAGGAAGGGCGGAAGAGAGACTCCGTGAGATAGAAATTAGATAGGAAAAAAGGAGAGATAGGAAGAATAAGGAAAAAACGGAAGGTATTGGGATTGGAGATTGAAATGTGGGTGAAAAATAATGAACGAAAGGGAGAAAAAGAACTAAGGAAAGAGTATAGGAAAGGTAAGGAAGAAGGAAATGGGAGAAGAGGGGAAAATGGAGGAGGAAAGAAAAAAAGGAGGGGGACTTAAGAAAAAGAGAAAAATAGATTTGCGTCATATTACGTTGACGTGTGGGTTATGGAACTGTGTTGAGGGAGAGGAGGAAACAAAGAGGAAAGGAAATGAGAGGGAATTTAGAGGAGGGAGGGAAAAACAGGAAAAGAAGGAAGGGAGAAAGAGAGAAGTGGACAGAGATGGAGGGAGAGAAGAGAACATGGGAGAAAAGGAAGAACATAAGAGGGAGGAAAGAAAAAATAAATGGAAGGGAAGGAAATGGGAGAGGGAAGTGAAGGAGAGAACAAGAGGAAGGGAGGTAAATGAAGAGATGAGAAAGGGAGGAAGAATTAAAAGATAGAGAAAGGCGAAAGAAGAGGAGAGAAGAAAGAAGAATCATGAGGAGAAAGGAGTACAAAGGAAAGCAAACAACTACAAAACTCTTAATTTGAGAGAGAGAGAGAGAGAGAGAGAGAGAGAGAGAGAGAGATGTTTAAGATGTAGAGGAACCGTGATTAGAACAGCGTGAGGAGGGAGAAGAAAAGAGAGAGAAAAAGGAAGAGAAGAAAATCTGAGAAGAGAGGAAGAGGAGAGAGGGAAAACGGTACAGGAAGACAGAAAACAAAAGTAGAAGAGGAAGGAAAAGTCTATGGAAGAGGAAAAGAGGAAGAGAATTTGGAAGAAAAATGGAGAGAAGGTAATAGAAGAGGAAACGAGAGAAGTGAAGGAAAAAGAAGAGGAGGAGAGAAGACAGGGGAAAGTGCATTAGAAAGAGGAAAAATGGAAAAGTGGAAGAGGCTAAAAAAAGAATAGGAAATAAAAGAAGGAAAAATGTACATTGGGTTGAGAGAGAGAGAGAGAGAGAGAGAGAGAGAGAGAGAGAGAGAGAGAGAGAGAGAGGTATGAAATAATAGAGGCATTGAAGGAGAAGGTCCGAGACTAAAATAGCACTAGCCACTCTTGCAGCCCCTGTAGACACGCTATTCCTGGCTCCAGCAAACAATAGCCCATCCACACATACGGTAGGCGGCTAAGAGTTTTTATTGAATTATTGAGCACAGGGCATTGTTGCTGGTGGTAGAGAGGTACGCCTTCAAGTGGTGGCATCGATATAACTGGCGGGTCTGTTGGGTGGTTTTACAAACATCCCTTAACTCCCACTCTATCCCGCGAAAGGATGATGGTTGGCTGCTGAAGGAGGGTAAATTCAGTCTGCAGTCCACTGGTTTGATATTGAGATGAGTCTAGAGCAACAACAACCACTACTTTTAGTACAGTAAAGGCTATAACTGATCCGTAGAACTTAGAGGACGCCATCTATAGCTTATGATTCCTGTCTCCTGATTATTTTATTCACTGCGGATACACTTACAAAACAAGAGGGTTAAATTATAGCCTCCGTTAGTTCCTTGAGGACGTGAGGTCTTTCTTAAGTTAAATATAAACGTCTACAAGAAGGGAGAATAAAAAATGTCATCGGAGTGAAGAATTAAAGTTGATTACTGCAGTTCACCATACTCCTTTTGAGGAATAGGGAAGAAGCTGAGAGACGTTTGTATAACCAGGAAGTTAGGGGACCTTATTATATCAGGTCCACCACGTGAAGGTATCCCATTTCAGCACCGAGTTAGGGGGGGGGGAGAAAATACAAAGAGAGAGAGAGAGAGAGAGAGAGAGAGGTCAGGAGGTAAGGAGAGAGGGAGAAGGATGGATAGAAAGAAGGGAGTGAAGGAGGAAAGGAACGAAGAGGGAAAGAGAAAGGTGGAGGAAACCTAGAGAGAAAGTGAGAGGTAGGGAGGAAGCTAGGAGATAAGGAGAGAAGAAAAAGAAAGAACCCAGGAAGAACGGATGAAGAGAAGGAAAGAGTAGACGGGAAGGAAGAAGGGAAGGAAGGAAGGAAGGAGAAATTGTTGGGTGGTGTGAGGGAAGCAAGGAGGAAGGAAGAGGTGCAAGAGAGGAGGAGAGGGAGACGGAAAGGAGGGAAGAAGACAAAAGGAAAAAAAATAGGTGAGAAGGAAAGAAGAGGAGGAAAGGTGAGAGGAAGGGAGAGAGGAGGCGTGGGGGAGACAGTAGAGAAGGAGAGAGGTAGGAGGAAGGTATGATAGAAGTAGGAGGGATGGATGAGAGAGAGAGAGAGAGAATGGCCAGGAGGGAGGAAAGTAGAAAGAGAGGAAGGAGAGAGTGTACCCGAAGGGAAGGAGGAAAGTTGGGGAGGAGGGAAGGAGGGGAAGATGAAGGTAGGAGGAAAGCTAGGAGGGAGGGAGGAGAAGAATGAAGGAAACAAGGAAGCAGGAGGGAGGGAGGGAATCTGGGAAGGAAAGAAGGAATGAAAAGAAGGAAGGAGAGGGGAGGGAGGGAGAGGGAAAGAAGGAAACGCCACGAACAGGAAGGGAGATAGAGGGCATCCAGGAAGGAAGGAGCAAAGTTAGGGGAAGGAGGAGAGTAGGATGGAGGGATGAGAAGAGAGAGGAGAGGAGGGAGAGAGGCTGGAGGGAAGGAGGGAGAGAGGGAGGCTGATGGGGAGGAGGGAGGGAGGGAGGCTGAAGGGAAGGAGGGAGAGAGGGAGGCTGATGGGGAGGAGGGAGGGAGGGAGGCTGAAGGGAAAGAGGGAGGAATGGAGGAGAGAAGAAAGAAAGCTAGAAAGGAAGAAAAGAGGGTGGGATGAAGGGAATAAAGAAGAAAGGGAGGGAGGAATGACGATGCAAGGGAAGGAGAGGAGGAGGAGGAGGGAAGAACTTGGGAGAGAGGCAGGAGGGAAGGAGAGAAACGGTGAGAGAGAAAGAAAAATAAGGTAAGAGGGAGAGAAGCTGGAAGGGAAGGAGGGAAAGACAGAGAGAAGGAAGGAGGGAAAAAGGAGGGAAGGAAGGAAGGAAAGGGGGGAGCGGGTGCTGAAGGAGAATTTTGACCTGTGTTGATAAAAAAGCTGTCGATTTCATTAGAGTGTGCCTGCAGGGTCTGGCCTGTAACTCCTTCCTGCTCACTCACTCGCTCACTTTCTCTCACTCTTTTCTCTTCTTTCTCCCAGTTCTTTCATTTTGCCTTTCTTTTCCTGTATATATTTTTTTCTTTTATTTCTGTGATTCTCTCTCTCTCTCTCTCTCTCTCTCTCTCTCTCTCTCTCTCTCTCTCTTACTTTCTGTCACACATTTTCTTAACTCTTTATATGCCTCAGACTCCTTCCCTCGTACTCTCATCCATCTCAATCTGCTTCCCACCTCTCCTCAACCTCTCAACCTTGCCCCTTCATCCATCACGCTTCCACTTACTCACCCCCCCCCTCCGACTCTCTCTCTCTCTCTCTCTCTCTCTCTCTCTCTCTCTCTCTCTCTCTGTTGTTATGATTATTGTTGTTGAAGAAAAACGTTGAAATAACCTATACTGCACTAAGACCATTAATTCAAAAGCACCCATCTTCACAGGGCATACTCCTACTGCCCCTTACCACCCCCCATCATAGTTATAAATCATCCCAGCCATGTCTTCGCTACCATCACCTATTTCGTTATCCCTCCCATACTTTCATTTTTGGAGGATACTGTGTAATTAACCTTCACTGTACCCAAACCTCTCACTGTACAACACCCAGTTTCACAATCCCATCCCCCATTACCCCTCTAGTCCATTCGGTTCATTCTTTTGCCCATTACACCCATTTATACCCATTTCTTTATCCAATTTTCGAAGTTACCATGGCGGGATATGTGTCAGACGGTCGAGGAACACTTTTTTTTTAAATTGCTGTGTGTGTGTGTGTGTGTGTGTGTGTGTGTGTGTGTGTGTGTGTGTGTGTGTGTGTGTGTGTGTGTGTGTGCTTGCAGCTTCACTTGCTTTTTCTTCGCTCGAGTTTTCGTTTCGTTTCGGTTTCGCGTCCTTCCTTTCAGTTTCTTCAGCCTCATTCAATCTTTCTCCTTTATTACGTTCACTTTCCTTTTTTTTTCTCGCTACCTTTCACTTTTCCTCGTACGCTTCAATCAGGTTATCCTCCTCTTCTTTTCTTCTTTTACGTCCCTCTCCTTTTTCCCCTTGAAATTCTACTCTCTTCTCTTGCTCTTTTACAGTCACCTTTTCCCCTGCAGGCTTTCCCTTTTTTCGTAAACCTATACTCTCTCTCTCTCTCTCTCTCTCTCTCTCTCCATTAATTTCTATTCACGTCTTCATAGCCCTCACCTTTTCACCTCCCTCAGTCATACTCTTCACGATTTTCATTCAGTCTTTCACGCACTTCCTCGCTAACTCACCCCCCCCTCCCTTTTTACTTCTCTCTCTCCTTCATTCTCCATCCATCTCCATTCACTTGTGATTCTCTCACCCCCTCCTCCCACCTACCTCCATCAGCCGCTTCTTACTTCTCATTCAATTCTTCTCTCTCTCTCTCTCTCTCTCTCTCTCTCTCTCTCTCTCTCTCTCTCTCTCTCTCTCTCTCTCTCTCTCTTTCTCTCCTGTTACTTTGTCTCTCTCCTTCATTCCCCATCCATCTTCGTTCACCTTACTACCTCTTTCACCTCTCCTTCCATTAACCACTTCACGCTTTTTCATTCTGTCTCCCACGCACTCCCTCTCTCACTCTAACATATTGACAGCTCCTCACTCTCCGGTGTACTAATCAGCTGTCGTCAGGGGTGAGGTGCGCCGCTGGGGAGGGTAGAGGGCACGTGTATGAAATCACTGTGGTCTACGCAAATGAAATATCCGGAACGTGTAATATTCCAGCATTAACTCCCGTGGTCAGGGGAATATTATGAGGGGACTAGCAGGCACTCCCAGATGGATTGGATGATTGGTATTAATTTCGCCTCGTTCTCAACCGTGTCGGGAAAGTGAATGGCGTACGCACGAAGGACTCTTTAAGTTTAGCCGGACCGGACTGGGTATGTCGTAAGAAGGAGTTCTGGTGCGTGTGTTTGGTCCGCGAGTCGGAAGCTAGTACATGTATGTGTTGGGATGAAAATATGGGTTTGAATGCTAATGTTCCTTTTAATGTCAAGGATGTTGATCCGGAAGGTAGGACGCTAACCATCCATTCACTCTATGTAGCGCAACCTACAATTACACTACCTTCAAGTGACTACGCTGGTTTCGTGTTACCCAGGATACCACTTACTGTACATCGCTGGGTGGTAACCATGTAATCAAATGGACGCCTGGTAGTTTAATGAGTTGATCATCTTACTTGGCCAATAAAGATTTACAGCAGTGGGGTTGTTAGGGTTTACTGGCCTCAGCGCTCCTGATTAAACATAAAAGGGCTGGGGGATGGATAGACAGAATTATATTTTGGGGAAGCTATGTATGTTTTAATGAATTTATATGTTCTCCATTCAGGTTCTGTTTCATTTCACTCACAGCCCTTACACTCACCTCGACTCAAAGAGATCAGGTTTGGTTTAATCACGTCCATTAAGGTCAAACCAATAAAGATCAATTCGGGTCATGTCATTAAATGCGTGTGCCGAACATTTGCCCAATAAGAGCAATGGTTTTTCAGAAATGGTATTTATGGTTGGTGAGAACGCCTATTATCCACTCATTCGTTGTTGTGCTTCCATAAGGTGACTCTGCAACGGGTGAGAAACCAAATGGTTTCATGTCAAACAGAAAGTCATTTACTTTGCTGGGTGGTAACAGTATAATCAAATGACTCCTGGTGATTTAGTGAGGTAAGGCGCTTTAGCTGGATGAAGCCTGTAAGGGTTTATATCCAAGGAGTGGTTGGATTTGCTCACATAATGCCATTCAGGGAGGAGTGAAGCTGGTCAGCCTCGCCTTAAAAGTCATTACTGAGTAGCCTACCTCTAGGATCCTACGCTGCTAATGGGGCAAAAATGCATTTATGGTGCTTCAGTACTAGGTGGTGTAAGAGGCCTTGTGAAGATCGAATTTGCAGATTGGCCGGTTTATCCGTGATAGGGTGTTTTTTTATTACTTATTATTATTATTATTATTATTATTAGTAGTAGTAGTAAAGTATTGTTATACAGCTAGAGCAACAACCAACAGAAACAACAACAGCAACTACTACAACTGCTACCGTACTACTACTACTACTACTACTACTGCTACTACCACCACCACCACAGCATGCGTCACTCATTAACCTGGTATCTCACGATGAAAGTAGTATAAACCTTATCATCAAGAACTAAATACCGCTCGAAGTTGATGATCTTAGGATTTTTCGGGGAAGTTACTTAGGCACTGTTGTGAAGGTTATTGATCCATCCTTCTGGGTAACCTAATTAGCTGTCGAAAAAGCCCAACCCCCTC
This sequence comes from Coenobita brevimanus, assembly GCF_032717465.1. Lineage (NCBI taxonomy): Eukaryota > Metazoa > Arthropoda > Malacostraca > Decapoda > Coenobitidae > Coenobita > Coenobita brevimanus. Next base: position 337,011 of record NC_137063.1, on the reverse strand, counting down.
CTCTGTGGACTGGGCTCTTAGAGTATGTGGGCCGTGCTCTTAAGTGGTATAGGAGACTACGTAGCACCTCTTATATAGCGAAGTGTTTTGCAGGTTACACTTTAGCGTTGTTTTACCTGCTGTTTATATCGTTTTAAAATTTACGTTGTTCCCATTAATGACATGTAAGAGGATACTGAGTTGTAATGTGCTTTAAATATTGCCAAGGGAGAGGGAGTTACAAAAGGGGGTTACAAAAAAGCCCAAACCATTCAGAATATGACACTGTGTGAGGTAAAATATGCATGCTATTATCACCATTCGTGGGAAATTTTGCACTCCTTTTTACCCCGGCACAGGAAATGATTATATTGAGGGGAGTGAGGTGGCAGCGTCCGTCCGTGGAAGTAAGTGCCGGCAGCGTGGGTCGTGCCGTGTGTCGGAGCTTAAACTGCGTGATTATATAAAGTCCGGCTCTTCACAGCACCCACACACGAGAGGATGATAACTTCACGATATATATGCACCGCTGTCTCGCCACACACCCCTCCATGTCCTAGTTTTTTCACGTACTAATATTTTTTTTTTTTTTTTTTTTTTATACCTTGACCTGGAAGTACCAAGTCATAAAATGGATACTGGTACTGCCTTTTTTTTTTTTTCTTTCGTGTCTAGATTGATTGTATTTTTTGCATTTTTTTTTCTGACCTGGATTCAAGTTATTTTATAATTACCTGCCCGTAATGAGAGATTCTCTCTCTTTTTTTTTTTTTTTTTTTTTTTTTGTACCTGTATCGGGAACAACCAGGCAAATGAGAGCAAAGCGCACGTAATTTCTTCTCGTTGTCGTTCTTCTTCGTGAGGAAAGTTTTGAATTAACCATCGTCATGCCCAAACCAGTCAACATATAATAGGTGTATGCACAGGAAGCTTTACTCCTCGACCTGCCGCCCTCCCCCACCATCCGCACCCATCCCACCCACTCCTCCGCACCCATCTCACCCTCTCTTCACCCATCCCACCCACTCCTCTCCAGCCATCCCACCCACTTCTCTCCACCCACCCCATTCTTTCCCCTCCCTCCCTCTCTGCACTGAACTTTTAAGTGGCGTCTCTTCCCAACGCCAGTATCGTGCCCCATTCGACCCTCATCTTAAATTTTGCCCATATCTAAATCTGAGGTTAGTTTACAATATGCCTATCTCTGTCCGTCTTTATCTATCAATATTTGTCCGTCTAAATGTCTCTCTTTATATATTTATCTATCCCTTCTTTCTGTCTACGCCCATCTATCCACCCATCTACCTATATACCTATGTGTATTCGATCCACCCAGTCCCATTACACAACAGCATCTTAGCTCATCTTACTAACTCCTTCCTGACCTCCCCAACCCTTCCTTCTTCTTGTACCTTTAATTTACACCATCCTACATACAACACATCTCACAGTAAAATGGTTTGGAACAGTCTCTCTTAACCCTTTCTCTACCAGGGGTCTTTTCTTAGCTGAATAAAAGAAGACAATAGAATAAAAAATACTTGGGCTAAGGAAATTAACATATATTCTTAAATCATAACAAAGGAACCAGTAACAAAGTAGAAAAAATATGCAAGCCCATTTCATCAGTCGCGTTGGGTATTTTAAGGTGTTTATATTACCGTAGTAAATGTACTGTGCTTTCCTAGTAGCCATCTATTCAGGTTACATTATTTATTTGCGTGAACCCCACACACGAGTTGTTTTCAAGGTACATTTACACCTGTTTCGCCACTTGTACAGTCTCTCTCTCTCTCTCTCTCTCTCTCTCTCTCTCTCTCTCTCTCTCTCTCTCTCTCTCTCTCTCTCTCTCTCTCAAGTAATTCATTCAGAGTGCCTTATCGTTGTATTCTCACTCATATCTTCCCATCCAGCGTGAATTTTCCCCAGTCCCACGCCCAGATATAAACTATTTTCTTTTCCACTGCGTCCTCTCACGTTTGCCTAATAAAAAAAGTTATTCCAATATCTACAATTTTAATTCTGTATCTAC
>NC_137063.1:277500-332500 GCF_032717465.1 Coenobita brevimanus | reverse complement strand
GTGTGTGTAATTTCAGTACCAAGGCAGTAGAAGTCCTGGAGAATATAGAAGATACTAGGAGAGATAAATGGAAGGAAGGGTAGCATAGTTGAACTTCTTTGTTAGCATTCTCTCTCTCTCTCTCTCTCTCTCTCTCTCTCAAAACATCAGCGCTAAGCCGGGGGTAAGGACGAGCTTGCTGAGGTTATCCGAACAAGATTGGAGAGTCAGTGAAAGTGCCGGAGAGGGAGAGGGAGGGGAAGGAGAGAGAGAGAGAGAGAGAGAGAGGAGGAAGGGAGAGATGGGGAGGAGGAGAGAGAATGAGAGGAGGGATGGAGGGGAGGTGGAAAGGGAGAGAAGAGAGGAGAGGATGAATGATGGGAAAGGGAAATGAAGGAGGAATATAGAGGAAGGAATGGAAAGAATGTGGTCATGAGGGGATGGAAGGAGGGAAAGAGAAAAGGAAAGTACAGAAGAAGGGAAAAGGAAGGAAGGGAAAAATGGAAGAACGGAAGAAGAGTGGAAAGGAGAGTATGGACGGGAAGATGTGGGGCAAAAGGAAGGAGGGAAGGAGGGAATGGTGGAAAGGAAAGAAATAAGGAGATGATAGACAGAGGGTGAAGGAGGGGAAGAAGATGATTGACGGACGAGATGAGGGAAAGGAAGGAAGTTCGAAAAAAAGAGGATCATAGAGAAAGGATATGGCAGGAGGGAAGAAGGGGAAGACGATTGAGATAAAGGGTCGAGGAAAAGAAAGAATGGAGGAGGATGTGGGAGAAAGAATGGAGGAGGACTGGGATGGGGAGGGAAGAAAAGAAGAGAGGATAGAAGGGGAAGGAAAGAGGATGGGTAGTAAAAGGAAGGAAAAAGGGATAGGAAGGACAGACAGAAGGACAAGGAACAGAAATAAAGAAGAGGGTAGACAAAAAGTCGGAAGGGGAAGGAATGGAGAAAGGAAGAGATGGACAGCGAGTGGAGGAGGAGAGAGAAGGTTGAGGGAGAAAGGAAAGAGGAAGGAATGAAGGAAGGGAAGGAAAGAGGACTTGAGGTGGGAGAGAAGACGAAAAGAGGAAGGAAGGAAGAAGAACGAAAAAAGGAGGATGGAGGGGGGAGAGGGCGGAGTGGGATGAAGGAGGGATGAAAGGAAAAGTAGAGAAGGTGGGGGAGGAGGGAAGGGATGAGAAAGAGGGATTGAGAGGATGAACAGGGAGTAGGGGAAGGCGGGTATAAAAGGAGGGAAGCAGATAATAGAGGAAGGAGTAGAATGAGGGAACGAGATGACTGACAGGAATGAGGAGAGGAGGGAAAGAGGAAAGAGCTTGATGGACTGAGAGCTGGGAGGAGAGAAGGAAGTAGGAAGGAGGAAAGAAGAGGAAGAAAGTGAAAGCGAGAGAGGAGAGGGAAGGAGAAGAGCATGGAGGAGAAGTAGGAGGAGAGGCCTTGTGTGTAAGACTGGGGATTGTCGTGGTAGTGGGATTTACGCGAATCTTTTTAGTGTGTGTGTGTGTGTGTGTGTGTGTGTGTGTGTGTGTGTGTGTGTGTGTCTGTGTGTGTGTGTGTGTGTGTGTGTGTGTGTGTATGTGTGTGTGTGTGTGTGTGTGTGTGTGTGTGTGTGTGTGTGTGTGTGGTTTACCTGGGCTGCATTTTTTTTTATCAACAGAAGTAAGGCGTTCTTGTTCTTCTGTTTTGTATTCATTGGCGTTGGGTTCTTGCAATCGCTTTATCTTTAGGAATCTTTTTCTTCACATATTTTTTATTCGTCTTCGGCTATTATAAATATGCTTAATACAGTATTAGCTCTCTGTCTGTCTCTCTCTCTCTCTCTCTCTCTCTCTCTCTCTCTCTCTCCAGCTTATCTTCCTGTGGTGGTATTTTCCAAACAATATTTCTTTCCTTGACTCGCCTTTCTCCCTTATCTCGCCCATTTCTTGTAAGACCATTGATCTTCCATTAGATTGTCTGATCTATCTGTCTATCTGTGCATCTGTTTATCCATCTATCTATCTATCTAACCATCTATCCCCCGTCTTGTCTTTCTCGCTTATCTTTCTCGTTCCTTACAAGGCCATTGATCTACCATTAGGGTACCGTATACACTCTCTCTCTCTCTCTCTCTCTCTCTCATTGATTCGTCCCATGCACATTCTTTTTCTCTCTCTGTCTGTCTTATTCTTTCCCTGTGCATTGTCTTTCCCTCCGTTATTTTCGTCATTCTTTCTCGGTTCTGTCTCTTTCTCTTCCTGCTTCTCTCATTCCCTGTTCACACTCTTTTTCTTCCTATCTCTGTCATTCTCTCCATGATCACTCGCTTTCCCACCCTGTCTCTCTCATTCTTGCCATGGTCTCTGTCTTTATCTGTCTCTCTCACTCTTTCCCCGTTCACTCCCTTTCTGTTTTTGTCTCTCTCATTCGTTCCCAGTTCAATCTTTTTCTCTGCCTGTCTCTCTAATCTCTTTCTTTCTTCTCCCTCCAGCATTATTTATCCCTCCGACGTCCCTCCCTCCCCCTCCCTACAGATACCGTCTCTTATCTCTCTCTGGTTTTAACTCCCTCCTTTCTTTCCTCCTCCACCTCCTTCTCCTCCCTTCTAGTTTCGCTCTTCTCACTCACATACATTTCTCTCTCTCTCTCTCTCTCTCTCTCTCTCTCTCTCTCTCTCTCTCTCTCTCTCTCTCTCTCTCGATACATCTCTACTCCTCTCCTCCTCCAGTTCTCCTTCAATCCTCTTTCCCCTACATCTCTTTTTTTATTTCTCTCTCACAGAATATCTCTCTTCTTCTCTTTCTCCCTCTCTTCCCCTCTTTCTCTCTCTCTTCCCTTTCTCTCCCTCTTCCCTTTTTCTCTCCCGCTTCCCTTCTCTCTCTTCCTCCAACATTCCTCTCCCCTTCCTCTCTTCATCCTCTGTTCGTCTCTTTCCCTTCCGGATAATATTCCTCCCTCACGCAATATCATCCCTCCCTCACCCCCGTGTCTTTGTGTTCCCCCCCTTCCCTCCTTCCCCCCCCTCTCTCTCTCTCTCTCTCTCTCTCTCTCTCTCTCTCTCTCTCTCTCTCTCTCAGTTTCCATCACCTTCATTCTCTTTCACTTCCGCCATCCCTCTCATCTTCCTCCTTGTCTCCCATATCCCTATCCTCCTCTTTGTTTCCTCCCTCTCTCCCTCCTGTGATACACTGTCGTCTCTCTCTCTCTCTTCCTCCTCCCATCTTTCTCTCTCTCTCCCCTGTCTTCCTTCTCACTTCCTCTCTCCCCCCGTGTCTTCCTTCTCCCAGCATTAGTCCTTCCCCACACGAGCCTCGCTTTCCGTTTCCCTCCTCTTTTCCATTCTACTTTCTTCCTCTTTCTCCTCGACTCAACTCACTTCCCTCCCTATCTTCCTCCTCCCGACATTATTCCTCTTCCAAGCCCCTTATTCTCCTACCCTCCCTTCGTTTCTACTCCCCCCTCCCCTCCCCATTCCCTCTCCTCCTCCCCCCCCCCATTCCCAGAAACACACTGGCGGGTTGCCAAAATGTCGATTTGCCATTGTTCTCCTGTCCCTATATTGCAGTCTTTTTTCACCTTTTTTTATACGCTTTTTTCCCCCTATTTTTTTCCTTCTTTGTTGTCTAGCCTCTTTTTTACCCTTTCCTCCCTCATCCCCTCACCCCTTTTTCCCTCGGTTTCCCTTCCCATTCACTCTGCATTCCTTCACTACTTTCTTTTTTCCCACATTTTCCCTCTATGTCTGTCAATTTTTTCTATTCTTTCCTCCCTTCTTCCCTTCACTCTTTTCTCTCTATTTCCTTCTCTGGTTTCTCCACTGTCTTTCACTCTTTTCTCCCTCTTTCCTTCGCTCCTCTCTCCGGTTCCTCCTGTTCCATATCCCGCCTCCTGTTCTTTTATTATGGCTCGTCTTTTGTTTCTCTGCTGCTGCGGTGGTTCGATGATTACGTTGGAGACAGTAGATCCAGAAACATATTTTTACCACAAGAGAGCCATCTAAAGTTTAATAAAATCATTTGGTCGTAGGGAAATCTGGATTCATAGAACACGTCGCACTGATGTAGTTAATCACTGGGAAGACTATGTTTATTTTACTTTGATGGTCCCCTCTCTACCCTTCTAACGATTCTGGTCCAAGATGTACAAATACAACTGCGATCTTCTTCATACAACCTAAGTTCACTTTTTTAAGGAAGAAAGCGAATATTTTGAAGATTCTCCTCTATCCTTTTCTTGTACGTCCTGTAAAGAATAAATTAGCCTATAGTAACAGTCCTTTCGCAGCTGAAATTTGTTTATGCAGAAGGAAAAGGGCAGTGAAAGATCCTACTCACTCCTCGCCTTCCCACAAAGGAGAGAAGAAAAGAAAGCAGTCAAGGCATGAATTTTCTCGTAAGTTTGTGCATATCATCCTTAGTTACGCTCCCGAAACAGCAAGACAAACGGAGGGGAAGAGTAAGACTGTAAGCACAAGGGGACTGGAAGCAGCTTTGAGGAGTTGAGGAAAAAGATAGAGTTTCTTAATCTGGGCACCGTGTTTGTGTTCACTAACTTCATGCCTTGGAACCACACACACACACACACACACACACACACACACACACACACACACACACACACACACACACACACACACACACACACACACACACACACACACACACACACACACACACACACACACACACACACACACACACACACACACACACACACACACACACACACACACACACACACACACACACACACACGAGAGAGAGAGAAGTGTTGTGCATCATTTCCCAGCTAATTTTAATACGGGCATCCCTGCTTGCCTTTCCACAACATCTCATGCATTCTATTACTTGCCAGTTTCCCTCTCATTGTTACTCACTAATTAATTAACCGGCGAATTTCCTGCCTACCTTATGAATGTCCCCCCCCCTCTTTTATTTTTTTTCCTCTTCAGTACGAGGCCTTCTTTCTTATTTCATCCTTTGGTTTAATGATTATACCATCTTTTTTTTTTTTTTTTGTTACTTTTCAACTTGTGCTGTCCAGCTCCCATTTGTATATCACTCTTACGCCATGTATTGGTAGTGGGAAAAAGTGTTAGATGATGATGATGATGATGATCAGAAAGGTTCCTGAAGCCTACTCTCACCAATTTCACTGTCATAGATTTCTCCTGAGCTGAACAGAATTGCCTGGTAGTAGCAAGATTAAAGTACTGTATAACATAGGAGACGCCATGGCACTAAAAATAATAGAAATAAAAAAAAATCACCATTAACCCCCCTCAGAACGAGTAGTCTTTTCTCAGTTTTTATCTGTATATCCAATTTCTTTTCTTCCTTTTTTTTTTTTTACACCACGTTTTTTATCAGATTTTTTTTTGTTCCTTTCCCCCATGGTCATTTTCCTCATGGCCATTTGAGATTCCTCGCCACCCGTTCGTTACCAGGTCATTTCTGTATGTGGAACGATAGTACTCTCATCTTGATGTTTACTTAGATCGAAAAATGATAGCATTGGTTAAGAATGTGGTGTAGATGATGATGCTAAAGAAAAAAAGTGGTTCGGGGAAAGTGACAATACCCGTTTTACTTTCACCTGGCCTAAAATTGCCGTCTGTTCACCTTGAATATTGAATTGCAACAAGAGATTAACAACAGAATGACAGTAGAATAGGATGCTAGTCGTGAAGTGCTTCGGAAAAGATTCAGAGCCACAGTATTGTCTTGTTCTTCCACCGAGCTACGTGAAACGTAAACTGCAAAAGGACAGAAATCTTGGCCAAGCCGAGGTAAAAGGACTATAGGAGAGTTTATGGAAGTGAGGTGATCGGGAGGAGGGAAAAAAAGAACACTGAAAACGAGAGAAAAACGAACGAGATCTTGTAAGTTTGGGTAGTGTTTGTTGGGATGAGGGATCTGTATTGTATAAGGACAAAGGCGTCTGGGGGTCCATTTGTCGAGGCCACCCCTTACAGGATACAGCGTCAGGCAATAAATAGATTGTTTAAATATCTACACAATAATATATTAGGTCTGCTAAATATATTGAAGAGAGTACTGAGGTTTGGTAAGCTGAGTCTCCCACACCGACGACAATATCACTCCCTAGCCGCCCATACTCACCCTATGGTCTACTTCCTGCACTTGCTTCTCTCATTTTCCTCCCCTCTCCCTACCCTCCATACCTCTTCCTGCTTCCTTCCTGTGTCCATTATGTTTTGTTTTCCCTTACTTTTCCCCTCTTTCAAATGTCTTTCCTTAACTCCCTTCAGTACAATGATCCCTTGTTTATGATAGTCCTTGCTACTGCCCGGCAGTTTTATTCAACTAAGGAGAGACCTTTTTTTTTTTTTTTTTTTTTTAACTGGGTGATTTAAATACGGCCTCCAGTAACCCCACAACTACTATACTCTGTTCACATTAACTTAGCCAGAAATTGGCATCTCTCCGTATTGAACGCTGAGCTGTAACAACAAATGGACACTAGATTATGATGCTAATCAAAAAGAATTTCCATGGAAAGGATGTAGACCTCAGCACTGTTTTTTTCTGCCACTGAGCTAGATGAAAGAACCTGCAAAAGAACGAAATTCTTGGCCAAGTTAAAGTGAATAAACTGTTGGTTCTCAGGCCGAATAATATCTGATGCTAGTAGCAAGAACAACGCACTTGAATGAAGCTGATAGTTTCCTATACAGACCTTATCACTTCTTGTATACCTGTTACATGCCGTCATTCTCTGCCGCTTGTCACATTCCTTATAATAGTTGTCCGTTCCTCATATCTGTTCACTCTCTCCTTATTCGTACATCATCCACTGTCCCTTTTTCTTGCCTCCTTCCTAATGCACCCCACTCTAGCCACCAACCAACCTTCAGGTACCAATCCATATTCGTTTCTTTGGCCTTTATTCTCATCATTCACTTCATTTACCAGCCCACCTCCCTACTTAACCAGTTCCTCCTTAGTTCCCTCTCCGCCACACCTCGTCCCTCCCACCCTACCTGCCTACATGTTTTCCTACATACCCACCAATCTACCTGCTTTCCTACATACCGTACCTACCAATCTACCTGCTTACCTACATACCTACCAACCTACCTGCCTTTACCCACCTTACCCATGCACTCCACTTACCTACCAACCTACCTCACTACAGAGCAAGTTTTCTGTCCCTTCCTCCCTCCCTACCTACCTCTCTCCCACTCTCTCTACCTACTTCCCTACCTAGCACGTGCTCCCTACCTACCTAGCAAGGGCACATTATCAGATTTCCCTGGAGGCACTTGTCCCACGCATTACCCTAGCCAGGAGGTACTCAACTCGCTACACTATTGTTTATATGCCGTCTGCTACTGCCCAGTTCTCCTTCATCTCCCCACCACCCTATCCTCTCTCTCTCTCTCTCTCTCTCTCTCTCTCTCTCTCTCTCACACACACACACACACACACACACACACACACACACACACACACACACACACACACGGCACTCCATTGTTCATAAGTCGGCTCCACGGGTCTGTCAGGGACCGTATTCTCCTTGATGTTTGACAGTGCTTTTGTCTGTGTAGGTTTGGTCTTTGTCATGTGCCTTTTTCTTGTGATTTGATTGGCATGTTAATGAGTTACTTCTCTGGGTCTCTGTCTTTCTCCTTCTCTCAGTACACCATTGTTAACTCTTCGACTTCGAGAGAGAGAGAGAGAGAGAGAATGAGTGAGAGAGAGAGAGAGAGAGGTGAGTATGGATCTGAGAACGATCAGTCGAGAATTCACACACACACACACACACACACACACACACACACACACACACACACACACACACACACACACACACACACACACACACACACACACACACACAGGCCATCCAGGTAATGATTCCAGGTTGCTCACAGATACCCCCATGTCTTTCCTCTCCCTGCTCCCCATCCTCACGTACTCTCTCTCTCTCTTCCTCCCCCTCTTTTCCTCATATTCCTTCTTCCGTTGTATTCTTTTTCTGCTTGATCTCTTCCCCCCCCCCCTCTCTCTCTCTCTCTCTATCAGTTTCTGTTCTCCTCTGGTTTTCTCTTCTGATTTTTCGTAATTTTTTTCTTGGCTTTTTCTGCTGTCATCATCTACTTAACCCCTACATTGCAGTGACGTGCTTTCTGTGTTATTTATGCCACCTGTAGACGCTTTTATTCATCCGCTGGGAGAGCTCTGGTATACTCCTTTCATCTTACCTTGGCCTAAATTTCCTTCTCTCCACTCTTATTGCTTAGTAATGTCAAGAGGTAAATGCAGGAATATGATGCTAGTTACGAGGAAGTGTTAATTAATAGTTGTAGAACCGTAGAATCTCTTCTTCTGTACCTTTGTTTTCCATCCCTCTCACTGGCTTGTCGGTCCCTCCTCATCTCTCTTGTCCTCCTCTCATTCGTATCTTCTTCTATTCTTCAGTATTCCTGGTTTTTCTTGTCTACTCCTCATGTCCTATTGTCCTTCCCTTCTTCACTTTCCTCCTCTCCTCCTCCTCTTCTCTCCCTCCTCCTTTCTCTGTTTCTCTGCGACCGTCCTCCAGGTGGGATTTACGAAGACACAAGGGACTAGGCTGGGATGTCCGGTCTTAGCTGAGGTACGGTTTGCATTGCTCATGTAAACAGACATCATTTCCACAACAAACTTGCTTCTTGTATTGTATAGGTCTTCTTTAGTTACTTTTGTCCATCTTTTCCAACCTCACGAAGACGTCTAATCTCTTTCAGCACGGTTGGTAGTCAAGTGTAGTCAAACTGGAGGGTTGTTGTTGTTTTTTTATCAGTAACCAAAGAAATTCGTTCTCACCGCAGAATGAAGGCTTAAAGAATTTCACGCGATCATGACTTAGTACTGATGTTGTGGAGTTGTTAGACATATCTTACGTTATCCCGTCCACTACCAGAAATCTTCCCTAGAGTAAAATCGTCTGGAGGTAAAATGAATGCAGCCAAGTTAGAGCTAAAAGAGCATAGTAGAAGTAGTAGTAGCAGCAGCAATAGTAGTAGTAGTAATAGTTAGTAGTAGTAGTAGAAAAGTAACTGAGATCTGTCTGGACGAGCAGATCCATCAACCGCAGGCAAGCAGTCCTACCCGCAGGGCCGTCCCGTTCAGCGAACCGATGTTCCATTGCTGTGGACACCGCCTCGCCACAGCGAGGCATGGGGAAGAGTATGGGAGTTTGATTCCTGGATAAATACCTGAGTTGCGTCGTCTCTCCATGCAGTTACAAGAGGCACCATAGTAGGCTCCATATCACCTCGTTGTTTGGTTATATGGTTACCATTTGTAATTGGTTTCCTGGGTTACAGGAAATCATTAGGCTTGTTACTCAGTGTAGAATGACCTAAGAAAAGAGTCCGCAGCGCTACATGAAGTGAGTGGATGACCTGTCGCCACCACCTACCATTAAGAGGGTATTATTGAAGGGCTTAAAGCACACCTCATCGTAACGTAGTTTTCATTATGTCTTCCTACCCTCAGTCGACTTTAATTTGGTTAGAAGTTACTTTTCGAACTGGAGAGGTTAGATCAGTTTATCTGTCTATCTGTTCGTTTATCTGCCTATTTATGTGTATCTGTCTATCTGCAGCCATACGCCATAATACCTTAACCAGTGGCCACACACAAATCGCCTCCATGTCACACAGTCCTCTGTCATTTGACTGTCCTTCCTCCAACTCACACACCTCCCCTCTCCCTCATGTCGTCCACTACATCCTTCCAGCTCATCCTTGGTCTCCCCTCCACCTCACATACACTCTCCTTATCAGTCTCGCCTTCTCCAGCCTCCCCACATGTTTAGAGATACTGAAAAGAAATGTACTCGGCTGAACATACTCAAATCCATACTCTCTCTCTCTCTCTCTCTCTCTCTCTCTCTCTCTCTCTCTCTCTCTCTCTCTCTCTCTCTCTCTCTCTCTCTCTCTCTCTCTCAGCCGGCCACCAACTCATTCAAATTCCGTCCACCGCAATAAGGGTAGTAGGTAGACAGAGGAGTGGTCCTGTGTGACAGAGTGTGACAGAGAGCAATGGGGGCAACAGTGGGAGACAGAGGAGACCGGAGACAGTGACAGAGAGGGATGACAGGAGTTATGGAACTGGAAATGGAAGCTTGCCACAGAGGGGAAAGGCCTGGGAGAGGGGAATATTAGGGAGTGTGTAGCAAGGAATGAGAGAAGAACTAAATTGATACAGAGAGAGAGAGAGAGAGAGAGAGAGAGAGAGGAGGTTCAATCGGAACCTTCTTGGGTTCAGTTATGTATTTTAAAAGCAAAATGTCCCGGCATCTCTTCACGAATAAACTTATTTCTGTAATCGTTCATTGGTAGAAACGTATTTTGTAGTCTCACATTTGTTAGCCCACGTATTTTTTTTTAAACCTCTCTCTCTCTCTCTCTCTCTCTCTCTCTCTCTCTCTCTCTCTCTCTCTCTCTCTCTCTCTCTCTCTCTCTCTCTCGCATCATTCATTCTTTTTCTTCGTCATTCACTGTAGCATTCATTTTGTTTTCCCATTCTCGCTGTTCACCCAGGAGTAAAATATGGGACCTGAAGGTTATTGTTGACCTTTGTATTCTTGGGGAACATTGAGACAGCAAACAATGACCGTGTGCCTCTCTTCACCTCTCTCATCCTCTCCCCTCTATCTCTCCCTCTCCCCCTCTTCATCTTTCTTGCCTTGCCCTCGCCTCCTCCCACTTAGCTCATCTGCCCTCCAGTCTCTCGTTCTTTCTCCTCTCTCCAGTTTAATCTCTCCTTTCCTCTCTTCTCCCATCCTCCCTCCATCCCCCCATCCCACTCCCATCCCCTCAACCCTTCCCCGCCTCACCCTTGCCTTGCCTCCTCTCACTCACCTCAGTCCCTCTCCATCCTGAGTTAATTTGTCCTCAGTCTTCTCTACATCCTCCCTCATCCCTTTACTCATTTCCTCACTCGATCCTCCCATCCCTATACCCTCTGTCTTTTTCTCTTCTCTCCATTCCATCGCTCCAAATATCTCTTTCTCCTTTTTACCTCTCTCATTCTGAGACTTCCATACATCCGATACCGTTTCAGTACTCTGTCCGTCTCCCTTTATTTCTCTTCCACCTCCCCTCTTCTCCATCCATCTCTCCAGCACTCTCCTTCACCCTCGCCTCTTGACATTCAGTTCCACTTCCCTGCATTTTGCTGCCCTCTCTTCTTTCCATCCCCCTTCTTTCACCTTTCACACCATCCCTTCTAACATCTCATCTCCATCTTTCCCTCCCTTTCCTCTTCCCTCACCCTTTCTTACTTCCCAGTCAACTCTCTCTCTACCCTCATCACCTCCCACTCACCAGATTTTTAAACTCACCTTTTTCTCTCTCCTCTCCTCTCCTCCCTTCTCTTCCTTCCGTCCCTCCATCCCTCTTCCCACCCCAAGCCCTCCCTCTCTCTCTCTTCACCCGACTCTATATCACCTGACCCCCTCTCAACATGGAGTCAGGTCTGTTTCTTGGACGTCGATACGCCTCTAACTCAGGTCAACGAAGGTCAGAAGTCATAGTCCGTCCAGAACACAGATTCCTTTGCCGTTTTGACGACCCTGGCTTTTGACGTCCTATGGAGCGTTGTCTTTCGCAGTGGGAGAAGGAGGAGGAGGAGGAGGAAAAAGAAGAGGAGCTGAGTGGTTCATCTTCCTGTTTGGGTTTGATGGTGCTGAGTCGGTAGGTGTGTATATGAGAAAGAGAGAGGGGGGGGGGGGCGCGACTGCGTGCACGTGTACTTCTGTGCGTGTGTGTCTGGGTGCTTCTGTGCCAGTGGAAGAAATACCAAGAACTGCGATAGCTCTTTAGGATTTTGCAAACATTAAAGTCAACTGTATTTGTTCACTGCATATGCATTTACAAATTGTCATCGTAATTTCTCTTCAAGCTCCATAAGATTTACTGTGAGTACACATAATCAAGGTAAGTGCAGTAAACCATTGGGCCACGGAACGTAAATCATTGAATCGCATTTCTTTTATTTTCTTTTTTTTTTGTACCTACTTCACTTTCCGCAAGTTTTCTCTGATATATTACACACCGAGACCAACGCACATATCGGAAAATTTTACCTCGATTAGATTTCCTCTGTGAAACTGTTAACCTGTTCACTACCACGACATCATTATTTACATTATTCTTTTGCTCTACGTCATTTTATTATAAAATTTCCACGTCAGTTTCTCTATACTTTATGGTGTTTTTTCTCACCCTTTTCCATGCTGGTTTTGGCTGGAGGGTTTAGGGGAGTGGGGAGGGCTGCTTCTTTGATAGCCTTGTCTTGTTCGTGTAGTTCAGCCACACATTTATAGGAGCTGCCAAGCATGGAGCAACTGGCCTACTGCATTTATCCCCTCTTCGTGTGTTCTTCTTTCACAGGGTTTTCTTTTCATCTTGATTGGGGTATACTGAAGAGACCACATGCTATCTCCATCTATTCCTTCACGGGCGGATGTCCTCACCTAAACTGACTTGATATGTGGGGTGCGAGGAAGAATGTAAAAAAGGGGGGGGTCATCATACTGAAGGGGTAAACCCATGCAATCAGAGAACCCACTAATTCCATTACTCTGGCCGCGGCAAAGCCATTTTTCGGTTGGCTAGATATCGAGGTGAATGAAAGCGATAGACACATTAACCACGATACTCTGTTTATTCTTACTTGGCCCAGATTTTCGTCCTAATACAGCGTATTTCACGTAGCTGTCCGGTAGAAGAAGACAGCGGTGCGGCTTTGCATCCTTTACACGGCACTTCTTCGTAATTTTAGACCCATGTAAGACTCAGTAGCACCTGTTCAATAGCGATTTTTAGTGCTAATTACACATTAACATTCTCATCCGTTTTATCATTATCATTTTAATATGAACGTAGTGTGCATAAGCAATATACAAGACGATTCTAAGGTGTAATGTAAATAAATCGCCAAGGAAGAGACATTGCGACTCTGGGACGATTAAGACTACGGCTGTAAATGCTGCATAAGATATAAACGCTTCAGATGTAAATGTGAGGGTGTCTTGATGCGGTGGCCAGGTAGGTAGGGCAATGCTGCTGATGTAGTGCATACAAATTTGATCATGTAACTTCACCGATCTGTCACACTGGCATATAGCTACACACACACACACACACACACACACACACACACACACACACACACACACACACACACACACACACACACACACACACATGCACAAGTAGGTGATCAATATCTGTCTATCCATTCACTTAGTTATCCATCTCACTCCATCTCCCGCTCTAACCCTCACTCTCTTTATTAATGACTTGCTCTCTCCCCTCTTTCCCCTCCCCTCATCCCCCTCCTCTTCTCCCCTTCTCCCCCTCCCTCACTTTCCCTATACCCTTACTCTTCCCCCTTTTATCCTCTTCCTCCCCCCTTCTTTCTCGTTTTTCTCCTTCCTCTCTTCCTCCCCCACACATGCACTCTTTCCTGTCTCATCCTATGAACCTTCCTTTTCTTCTGTCAGTCACAGCCTTCCCTCTTTTCTCTCATCCCATTTTATCATTATTTCCTTTCATTTATTCTTCCTTTCATTACTCCAGACTTCATTTTCAATTAATTTTTAACTTTCTGACCATTTTTCTTTTTCCATTATTCTGTGCATATTTATCTGCCTCTGTCTTTGTCTGTCTGCCTGTGTATTCGTCTGTCTGTCTACCTGTCTGTCTGTCTGTTTAGTGCCTGACGCCGTGCTTTGTGAGGGATGGCCCTGACGAGAAGGACATCCACTTATTTCTGCCCCGTCCTCCTTTACATGCTGTCCCTCCTCATCTCTCTCTCTCTCTCTCTCTCCACCTCATTCCCGGTTTCCTCCTCTCATCCACCTCACCCATACACTCCCTTAGTCGTCTTTCGCCCTCCACTCACTTCACTCTGTTAACTAACTGTATCTTGCTTTACTTTTTACAGCCGTTGTCTTGAACTGATCTTGTCGAATTATTCTTACTTTTCAACCTTCGCCTGACTCTCCTCTTCTTCCTTTGCGATTCCCTCCACTTCTTCCCTCTATATGTTTCCTCTTCTTCCTCCCTCTCTTCGTTTCTTTTTCTCCCACTTCCTAATCTCCAGCTTTTTTCCTTCCGGTATCTCCTTTCTCCCATTTTCCCCTTCCTCCTCCTTCCTCTTTATTTTTTTCATCTCTCCATATCTTTTTTCCTTTTCTCTTATTTTCTTTTCCTACCCTTCTCTCACGCTCTCCTCTTACATTTTCCTCATCTCTTCTTATTCAGACCGTGACCTCCACCTCTCTCCTCCTCTTCCCTTTCTACCTCCCTTCTCTCCTCTTCTTATCCTTCTTTCTTCCTCCCTCATTCCTCCTCTCCTCATTTTCTTTCCTGCTTCCCCTCTTCCTTTTCTAATTTTCTCGTCTGCTGTCCTCCTAATCATCATCATCACCTTTCCCTCCTATAACTCATCCTTTCCTCTCTCCCACTTCCCTCCCACTTTTCCCCTCCCCTTCCCCCCTCGCCCCTTCTCATTTCCCATCCATCTCAACCCCACCACGCCAGCGAGACGGATCGTGTAAACTTGGCAACTTCTCCATCGATAAAACTTTAATAACCTTGCCTTGGGCCGGCTCTGTTTTGCATACGAGTTCCAGTAATGCTTAGGTCGCTGGAGGGGGGGAGGGGGAAGGGGAAAGTAAAAGTAGAGGAAAGGAAAAGAGGGAGGGAGAGGGGGAGAAGAGGACGTGAGAGGAGGCAGAGAGAAGCACAGGAGTAGAGGAAGTGAGGGGATGATTGGAGGTGTTGAGAAGGAGGAAGCGAAAGGGAGAGGAAAAAATGGGGAGACGTGTAACGAGTTTCAAAATGAGAAGGGGGAAGACCAGAGAAAGAGGGGAGGAAGGGAAATGGGAAGGGAGCGGAGGGTGGGGAGGGTTGGAAAGGAGAACAGGAAGGGAGAAGGGAAGAAGAAGAGGAAGAGAGAGAGGGGGGGTATAAGAGGAAAGGGGAAGGAGAGAAGACAAGAGAATAGGGAGGGGGAGGGGAAGGAGGAGGGGGAGGGGAAGAGGAAGGGAAGGTGAATAGGAAGGGGGAAGGCAAAGAGTTATGGAAGAGGAAAGGTAGGGGAAGATTGAGTGGGGTTAAGGGGGGAAGAGAGATAGGAAGAGATGAACGAGGGGACCCGTCGGTGATTGAGAGCTGCATGTCAGTGGAATTATCAGGCTTTCATTCACATTTGCTTTACCTATTATATTGTTGCATATGGGCCGATAATAATTCCCTTCCGTGCCAATTATCAGTAACAGTATCGGTGTCAAAGAGTGAGAAATTACATACAGAGGAATAATTGTAATATGTAAGGTTAATAATAAGCTGTAATTTGTAACATCAATAGTAAGTTCATTGTGCAAAATAAATCAAAATTTTCTTTTCTGGTGCAACAAGAATAATGTAAGTGCAGACATAATATCCAGCCACTTAATTGTTTCACTTTATTCTTGCTTCCACCTGGCGATTTTTATTCAGGTTTAGGTAGTTCTTTCGTAACACAGGGGATAGTGGAATCAGATTCTCACCCTAAGACTTGCAGGTGCCTCGTTTATGATAAATTAAATCGCTGATAATAAGTTTTTAAAATGCCATGGAATTAAGTAGCCCAAGATCAAGGCATTTGAGTTAGCTGTAGACTTAGGGTTCCATTTTTCGTTGCTCTGGACAGTTCGTACAATCTCCTCCTCAGCAATTTATTTCCTACAATGCGCCTCAGTGTCCTCCTTTATCTTGCTGATGTAATTAATCTTCAAGGAGGAGGTGCTGCAAAGTCTTCTGGGTCGCATGGAATACAATCTTAACCAGATAGCACATTGAATAGACGCCTTGCTCATTACTACATTTTATTTTTATATGAAGAATAAACTGCAACTGACAAAATCGTGCTGAAAGACTGAACAACAGGGGCGTCATACAGTTTACAATAGCACATGGTAGTGTCAAAAATACCCTGGGAATCCCTTCGGAGGATTGACCAGGCGGGGAAGTTGGGATTAGGTCTGGGTGTTTTCAGGACGCAGTTTTATCCTTCTCTCTCCCCAGTGACTAGGGATGCGGTGTGGCTATCTCCCACTCCCTTACCACTCCTCTCTGGACACTCCATTCCCTCACCACTCCTCACCCCGTCCATGCTTTCTCACCACTCCCTTACTCCTCCATTACTCTCTCAACATGTTCATCACTCCCTTTACTCTCTCTGCTCTTTCCCATAACTTCCTAACCACTTCCCCACCATTACCTTACCCTTCCTTCACCACTCCCCCCACTTCCTCAGCAATCTTCCACTCCCTCACCACTTATACCACTCCCTCACCACTCCCACACTGCACCATTCCCTTACCACTCCCACACTCGTACACCATTCGCTCACCACTCCCCCCGTACACCACTACTTCGCCACTCCCTCACCTTTCCCGCTCCCTGACTCATACGCCACTCCCTCACCACTCAGTTTATTTTGTTATTCGTTAAACTGCTTCCCTTTTCTTTACTTTGTTCTCTCCTTTGTTCGTTCCTCGTTAATTCCTGGGATCTGTACAGCTTTATCGTTGGTACAGTTTTTTTTCTTTTTCATATTTTAGTGATAAATGAAAATTCTACACTCCCTTTGCCGTACGTGGAAAAATGTTTAGCCGTACAAATAAAAGGCTAAATCCATCCGCCTGTGTGTGTGTGTGTGTGTGTGTGTGTGTGTGTGTGTGTGTGTGTGTGTGTGTTTTCTCCATCACACACAAGCCACCAAACTAACATAGCTCCTCAGTGCGCGTCTATAGCATTGAGAGCATGCAATTCCCCGTGCATCCCTTTTTTCAGTAATACTTCATTATTTTAGCTACAAGTTTAGTAGAATTATATTAGGTTGCCAGTCACGTCCTTTATAAGAAGTGAAATGGCGCCAAAGTTTCTGTCCCACGACTACGGCGAGTTTGTAGTGAAAGGAACAGAAAAATATCATCTAACGTGAAGGTTGTCCGTTGTAATATGGGAAAAAATATATAAATCGCGTTCTTTACTTTCATCCTAATAGTTTATCTCATTTTTTTCAGCTTAACTTGGCCAAGATTTTCGCTTTTTCAGTTTCTTTCACGTTTCTAAGTGACCGAAATAAACAGTGCTTCTGCTTCTTTTTCATGCCACTTCTTCAAGCGTTAATATATACTGTTACATCTAAGCACTGAAATGGAAGATGTTTCAGTTTCAAGCAGAGTTAGGTTTGAAAAAGAGCACGGTGCATTTTCTTTTCATAGCTGGTGCCTTGGACTTTTCATGAGCACAGTAAAATCGTGTAACATTAGCCGATATTAAATGCAAAATAAATCACTTCATCAGCGTGAAAAACGAAATTTAACTTTTCACAAAATATACATTAGACTACAAAATTTCTGGCTCTTGAATGCGCATACATGCAGCCATGAGCAAAAGTTCCCAGACACTTCTCTCCTGGCTGTATGAAAGGTGTTTTATGAAATATTTTGATGTGACAGCAATATGAACTACACAACAAAAGGGTAGAACAGGAAAGGAAACTCTGTTATTTAATAAGGAATGAGAAATAAGGGAGGAAGAACAATGCCGGTAGAGGACTTTCTCTGCTCTTATCTCTCTCCTTATCTTCACATTAGATCTCCTTTGTGTTCCCCTTCATTTATAATCTCTTTTAGTTTGTTTCTCTGTTTTTGTTTACATGGTTCTAATCATCTCTCTCTCTCTCTCTCTCTCTCTCTCTCTCTCTCTGAATTCTCACTTTTCTGATATTCTTCCCCTCTCTTTTTTTTTCCATGTTTCTCTCTTTCTCTCGTCATTCCATTATTCCCACCTCTTTTGCAGTGTCTCACGAGTATTGTCTCTTGCAGAAATATCCCACTTTGAGCAATCAGTCGAGAGCTGTGAGTGCTGAGGGAGTGATGGGAGGGGAGTGAGGGAGTGGTGGTGTGTGAGGGAGCTTTGATGTGTTAGGGAGTTGTGATGTGTGAGGAAGTGATTGGGAGTGAGGGAGTTGTGGAGGAGTGAGGGAGTAGTGGGTAGTGAGGGAGTGGTGGGTAGTGAGGGGGTGGTATGGAGTGAGGGAGTGTTGGAGGAGTGAGGGAGTGGCGATGGGGAGAGGGAGTGGTGTGGAGTGAGGGAGTGGTGTGGGGTGAGGGAGTGGTGTGGAAGTGGTCGGGGGGTCAACATATGATGAGGAAACAGACAGGAAATTAGTACAAAAAATGCAAATGAAAGCAAACAGCAACAGACATAATGCTCCTTTCGAGGCTGCTTGTTATAGAGTAAGTATGAGTATAATATCTGCCTCTGTGTGTTGAAGGTAATGGTAGGAAAACGAGATGTTGGATTTTGTTTTATTTTATATATATTTTTTATGGCTGCCCCTCTCAGGATGCTGTATTAGACTTTTAATAGAGAGCTAAACAGGTGTATTGGTAGAAAGCTGGACCTCTCATGACAGATCACTTGCTAAAACCGCCTCAAAGAAACTTGGATTATTGTACAGAGTCCGTAACTTCTTCGCCGATGAGCAGTTAGCTATAATTTATAAGAGTCATGTGGGCTCTCAGCTTGAATATTGCTCACCCTTGTGGAATGGTTGTGGAGAGGTTGCATTAAGACAACTAGACAAAATTCAGAATAAAGCTGTTAGAATCATTAACAACCCTGCCATTACATATAAACTACCTCCCCTGCAAGTAAGAAGGAATGTTGCCTCCCTTGCATTATTTTTGGCAAATGCTCAGACGAAGTTGCGTCCATGGTGCCACCTTTCCATGCCTTCCCTCGTGCTACACGGGCATCTGGTAGCGCTCATAACTAGAATATCACTCAACCATATTGCAGAACTTCTGCCTATCAGAATTCTTTCATTCCCCGAACTGCATCTCTCTGGAACTCGCTTCCCCAGAGTTGTATTCCTCCAAATTTCAACCCACAACTGTTCAAGTCTAACTGTTACAGATATTTTATGAATAGAGGACACCAGTAATCTGGTGTATGGATTATTTTTTTTTCCCTATTTGTTTTTCCTTCCTCCGTTCTGTTATTTAAAAAAAAAAAAAAAAAAAAAAAAAAGATAATCAGATAGGTACAGATTGCCACATAGATAAATGAACAGATTGTTACCAGGCACTGCCAGTAACTAAGAGAAATTATATAGTAACTACAGTATAGATACTTTTCTGGCGACACAGTGCTCGTATTCATAGGCTGGTTAAATACATGCATGGACAGGCAGATTGGCAGACATTAATAGTTACATAGAAAGACATGAGAGGGAGTAAGTAAACAGACATCCATATAGAGAGAGAGATTTAGGTAGAAAGATACTCCACGCTCAATATAACCCTTACAGCTCTTCTCTAGAAAATATATATTTTTCCCAGCAACACAATAGGAGTAATCATAGGGCAGTGTTGTGGCCCACTGTGACTAATAATGATGCCTTTGTTTTAATTGGCAGTAGTGCATGTCCGACGTTGCGTATGGAGGCTGGGGAAACGATGACATTATTATTATTATTATTATTATTGTTATTATTATTATTATTATTATTATTTCTTTATCCTTGCTACCACGTATGGATTTTTGCTTAACTTCTCGTATTTTCACTCTTCTCTAAGGTCAGTGTCGCCATTACAGGATGAGTGACGTCCCTGCATTTTTTCACAGTATTGTCATGTCACGAGGCAGACGTGTGTCGAAAGCTAAAACTCTCCCAAACATTTTTTTTTTTTTTAGTACACATTTTTGTGTGTGGAAATATGTGTGGCCTTTCTTGCTTCAGCATTTGTGTGTGTGTGTGTGTGTGTGTGTGTGTGTGTGTGTGTGTGTGTGTGTGTGTGTGTGTGTGTGTGTGTGTGTGTAGGGAATAAATTTCCTTCTTTCTGTTGAAGTCTTCCGATATTTCAAAAGGAGAATGGTGGACTGGAGGATTAGAGGGAGGAGTAAAGCCCAAATGACGTCATCGTACAAGAAGCGATAAGAGTATATGCGAGCAAAATACCTAATTTGAATATTTATTCGAGATATTTGCCAAAGCTGCAATTATCCAGCAGCTCAATACCACTTAATTACCATACGCACTACCTGCACACCATTCCCATCACTTGCCATTAATTTACTATTCATTCTAATGCCCGGTTAATACGGTAATCACATGCATATGATTACTTCTGATTACCTGTTTCAAGTATTAATCACCTGAGCTCCATCTGCACGAAGAATTAATGTGGATTAATCTTTACACTTCTGGACATAAATACCAATTCACTTCTGTACGATAAATTACGGAACAGTGAGCAGATACTTCCGAAACACAATTATCTGACCTTCGGAGTCAAACAAGTCTTTTCAGAATATCATGTAAGAGTTCCAAAACTGTTGGGCCAAAGACTGGAGCGATGTTATTGTATGTAACCATTATATTTGGATGTATTTTCTCGTTCTTCACCAAACATTGCCAGTTCTTTCCTGCTGAGAGAGAGAGAGAGAGAGAGAGAGAGAGAGAGAGAGAGAGAGAGAGAGAGAGAGAGAGAGAGAGAGAGAGAGATACACGTGTGAGTCATTTACCATCACACAGTATCACCTGTTTTCGGTTAGAGAACTTCTGTTCATTAGCTTCTCCCACTGTTACTACTACTACTACTACTACTACTACTGCTGCTGCTGCTACTACTACTACTACTACTACTACTACTACTACTACTGCTGCTGCTGCTGCTGCTGCTGCTACTACTACTACTACTACTACTACTACTACTACTACTACTACTACTACACACACACACACACACACACACACACACACACACACACACACAGCAACAACAAGGTTACCACTTAGTTTGGTTTATCCTTGGCTCTGTGCTCCAGTTCGTGCTTTTGATACAAGGAGAGATATAGTGTTTAGTATTTATTTTATCTTGTGCTGTATCTGTTCTGTAGCCTACAATTATCCCTTTTACTTATTACGTGGTAGTTGGAGGCGCCTACCATCCACTCATTTGGTGTAGGGCTACCTACAGTACGTGTGTATGTAGCGACTAACAATCAGTCAGGAATCCATTTATTGTGATATCTAGTAAGCTCATGACCAAATAGACGCCGCGTGGTTCAGTGGGTTAAGCCGCTTTAACTGGATTTCGCCCATATTTGTTTATATCTGAGAGGTGGGTGGAGTTTAATGCTCACATAATAGCTTTGAGAGAGAGAGAGAGAGAGAGAGAGAGAGAGAGAGAGAGAGAGAGAGAGAATCTTCGACCTCATACTAAAATATCCAAAGATTTCAAGAATGGATAATTAAATTTCGTAGGTGGATAGATATTAAAGCAAGTGAGGCATGGTCCACACAGGTACTAAAGCACTTATTCTCGTCGGTTAAGAAGCTCCTTAGTACCTTTTATTTAGCGATTTATTTTTTGGATATGGCTGGTTAATATCCTTTTGTACTTTATTTATGCAGAGGATGGCAGTATTAGAAGGATGTTTATAATACAGAATAAGACAGTAAGGCGTAATAATAAAAATAAGTTGCTTAGGAAAATGTGTTAAGGAGCTACCTTAACTATCGAGAATATAGGCATACGAGTTGATGTTTAAGTAATGCGTATAGTCTTCGGCTCCAACAAATAATCTTGGTCGAACTGCTTAATTTTGTTCATGATAACTATAGTTAAATAATTACCTGTAACGTGACTAACCCGAGCAATGGTGGGCAACACTTAACTGAAACTCAACAGGATGAAAGGCAAGCAGAATTTTAGACGAGATTTCTTTAAAGGAAAAGGAACATTTACGTCATTTCCATCATCATAAACCCTACCATGGTCAACAATATCTGGCCCCGGTGCACCCCACGGTCACCCTTTTGTCCCCAACCTAAAAACAAGCTTGATTTTACGATCGAGCAGAGATGGCGGAGAATACGAGAGGAGGAGGAGGAGGAGGGGGAAGAAGGAGTGGGAGGAAGAGGAGGAGAAAGGAAAGAAAGGAGAAGGAGTGGGAGGAAACGTAGGAGGAGGGATGAAGAGAAAATGGGATGAAAGGAAAAGAAAGGAGGTAAGGTGGAAGTAGAGGGGTGATGGGTGAAGAAATGAGTAACTTTAGACGAATATGGAGGAATAAGAAAGAAGAAAATTGAAAGACGAGGGAATACCAAGAAGAGGGAAAACCTGAAGGAGAAGGAATAACTAAAGAAGAATAAAAAAATAAGGCTAACTATTGCTGGTGATAAAGAGAAACTGGAGAGCGAAAAATTGTGATTAGAAGGAAATGCAGAGAGGAAGAGAAAATTCGTGAATCTTAGACGTTAGATAAGACTGGTTAATAAGCTGGACACAGAGAAATGGGAATAACGATATATGGTATTGGAAAGACAGTCGAACAGGTGCAGTATGAAAAAAAATTATTTCCAGTCTCAGTTAAGGAGCAAGAACGGAAACAGGGAATAACACACAAGAACACTACAGATGCCACGAGGCGGATAATGTGATGGAGTAATATACTGTTTTTGTATACAGTACTTGTGATGGATCCATGACAAGGAAGGTAGAACACCGGATCTCTCTCTCTCTCTCTCTCTCTCTCTCACACACACACACACACACACACACAAACACACACACACACACACACACACACACACATTTATCCAACTCTCTGGATACTATGGTCCATCAAGGTTTTAAAACAATTTAACACTAGATATGTTTATTCACGCTTAGCAGTGTGTCGAAAAGGTTAGCGATTATCGTAATACAATATAAATCGTAACTTCAAAGAAAATCTGCAGTTATGTATAACATATATATATATATATATATATATATATATATATATATATATATATATATATATATATATATATATATATATTAAACTCTTTTTAGTAAATTTCCAGATATTTGGCTACAATGTCGGTGTAACTAAACAGTTTGTCATCCGAAGGATTTACCCTCTTATTGAGAGTCTGTAAACATTTCATTTTTTAAAACTTATGGTAACACATATGCCAGTAAATATGCACACGCAGTAGAGGACGAATATATCCTAATTGAACTCGCCCTACAACAAAATGTGGTGTGTTAAACAGAACCATTTATTGGTTGTAGAAGGAATCCGTATCTGGGTAGCTCTGAAGTAAGCCGTGTTTGACAGGTATGTTCTGTCTGTCACCCGCCAGCATTTAACGGCTAGAGGCAATGGCATCCAAGGGGAATACCGATTATTGCTTTCGAGTGTACATGAACGTGTAATGTTTTAAATATAATACTAGATGTAATTACTCCTGTTTTGAAGCATTTCATACGTATTAGCAAATATTCTAATGTATGAAAATCCTCAGGTGCAAGTTGAGGAGAGGAACAGTGTTAAGCGTGCGAGAAGGAATCCATTAAGGATAAAGATGAAACTGAAAGTGAGGAAGATACGACTGCGAGACATCCAAAGACCCGCTGAAGGTGGTGAGTACCCATTTTATTCAACCCCTTCGACACAGTGATGAATTTTTTTATATACATATTTTTGTTCCGATCAGACGGGTTTATATGACTTGGGTTGGTTCCCTTTTTTAGAGTTTGTTCCTGACGTTGTTTTGTTTCGCGCGATTTGGTTCCTGAACTTGTTGCTCTTTGCTAGAGTTGTTCGATAAGTTTTTTTCTAAGCAAAATGAAGTTGCTGGAGGTAAAAAGAAAAAGATGAAGTAAATAATAAAGTAATGTAAAAAGTCAACAAAGGTAAGTTCATAAACTGTTTTTGCGATAATTACCTGGAACAGTATAAAGACCCAAAAAAAAAAAAGAGGGGGGAGGGGTGCTATAAAAGTGATCATCTTATAACGGTGAATTACAGTACTTAGTGTGGGAATTAGACATCAACTTTTATTAACTTACTCTGCTGGAATAGAATTTTAATTTTGTATATTTAGAGGCCCTTATACTGTCATCAGGCATTTGCTGCGTGTTTTATCCTTTCCTCTGATGCTCATGCAAAGGATAATATGAAATTACTTTTTGGTTTCTCTATATATGTATGGAAAATTTCTGTGGGTAAACACTTAGACTAGTTTTCTGTGTTTTATTTTTCCACGGTAATTGTTTTTTCATGGTTAGAAGAATTTTTGTTGCTCGGCTTAGGACTACAGTAGTTACTATTTTTCCATGCCTAGGGACTATTTATACTTCAGCCTAGATATTGAAATTGTACATGACTGCTATTTTTCGTGGCTCGGTACGTCTGTGTCCCATGAGTGTTGCTTATCTGCGACTATTGTTTTTCCATTTCCTCTTTGCTGTTTTTTTTTTGCTATTGTTTTGGGCTATTTAGAAGAGTATCATTTTACCGTGGCCTCCTTTTTTCCATGGACTGATGCTGCTGCCTTCCACGTATGCTAGCTATTTTTTTTCTGTGGTTATTTTCCCGAAATTGGACGCTTTTTTTCCATTTTTGCGTATCATTATTTTCCTGTGCCTAATGTTTTCCGTGGCAAGATTCTCTCTCTCTCTCTCTCTCTCTCTCTCTCATATTTTCCGTCCTTTGTTTTTCCCCTATTTTAAACTGTGAGACAATTTTCCGGCCTAAATAGTTCCTTTCCTGGCCTCTCTCTCACTCTCGACACACCCTCACAAAACCTAGACTTGATTTAATCTTTTCCTCTCCTCTCTTTTTTTTTTTCCCCCCCTCCCACATCCCTGGAGAAGCTCAATATGTAAACCTTCGGCCCAACGTCACTCTTCCTTCCTTTTTCTCCCTCTATATATATTTTTTTTATCTCACAGTTCTCCTTCATCCATCCTCTTCACTTCCTTTCCTGTCTGCTTTTGCCTCCTTTTCCCTTTCTTCATTCTTCCTCTTTTCGTCATTTTCCTCTTCTTCCCTCATCACTTTCTCCGCCTACTCGTTCCTCATCTTCCATTGTTAATATATATTTTTTCTCCCCACATAATTTTTTCTCTTCTTTTTTCTTTACTTCCTTTATTTTTTCTCTCTCCCTCCCTCACCACCTTTTCATTTTTATTTTTTACGTTCCTTTTATTTTCTTATTTTTTCTCCATCTCTCCCTATCTCTCCGTGCATTTTGTTTCTTCCCATCTTTTCCCTT
Organism: Coenobita brevimanus; assembly: GCF_032717465.1. Taxonomy (NCBI): domain Eukaryota; kingdom Metazoa; phylum Arthropoda; class Malacostraca; order Decapoda; family Coenobitidae; genus Coenobita; species Coenobita brevimanus. The sequence continues at coordinate 307,400 of NC_137063.1, read as the reverse complement.
TTCTCCTTCTCAATCAGTCAGCATCTCTCCATATCTTTCCCCCCCTCTCCCGACTGAACTGTTTCCCCAGTTCTTTACCTCTCTCTTCTTCGTCTCCATTTCCTCCTCCTCCTCCTCCTCGCATTACCTTCTTTCTCCCTCCTCCTCCTCCTCCTCCTCCTTTTTCCATGTCACATAACTTCCATACTTCTCTCTTCTTCTCTCCTTCTCTCCCTCCCTCTCCATATTTTTTTCCTCTCTGTTCTTTATTCCGTACCTGCTCCTTCTTTTCTATTTTCCTCCTTCAGTCCACTTTCCACCATACTTTCCTTTATTCCTTGTTCCACATCGTTCCTGCTTTATTATCTTATGCCCCCGTCTCATCTTCCTTCCTTCCTCTCTCCTTCTCTCCTTCCTCCATCCACCCCTCTTATCCTCACAATCTCTAAGCATCTTTTTCCTCTCTTCCTTCCTTTTTCCCCATTTCCCTCTTCCGTTCCTTTTCCTTTATTTTCTTTCTTCCTTCTGTCGTTGTCATCATCTCTCCCTGCCAATCCCTGCAAGCTCTGTGCATATATTTTCCTTTCTCCATACCTCTTTCCTATGTTTCAATCTTGAATTCCTTCTTCCTCGTTTTCCTTCCTCCTTCTTCTGTCATCATCTTTATCAATCCTCACCCCATCTCTCCATAGTTATTTTTTTTTCTTAACCTGGTCCCCTGTCACACCTCTTTCTTCTTCCTCTCTTATTTTCTCTGTTCTCTCTCTATTCCTGTCTCCCTCGTCGTTGTTCCCTCCTTCCGGTCTCTCTCTCTCTCTCTCTCTCTCTCTCTCTCTCTCTCTCTCTCTCAATCTATCCTGCTTTCTTGACCTTTGCTCCTCTTACTGCCTCTTTTTCCGTACGTCTTTCATATTTTCTCATTCCCTCTTCCTCTTCCCTTTACCCTCCCTTACTTTCCCTCTCCCAACTATTTTTCTTTCCTGTTTTCCCATTTTCTCTCTTGCTTTTTCCCTTGCTCTCTCTCCTACCTCCCTACTCTCAAATACCCTACGTTTTTCGTCCATTCTTTCACTTCTTTCGTAATTTTCCCTTCTGCCTCTCTCGTCTTCCCTTTTTGCTCACTTTTCTCACCTGTCATTCTTTATTTTCTCTCGACATCTCTGTGTGTGCCTTCGTTTCTTCTCCATTTTTGTCCTACTTCGTCGTCTCTTAATATTTGTGATTCCCAAGTTTCATTATTATTATTATTATTATTATTATTATTATTATTATTATTATTTGTGATCACATCCATTCTTGTCTTTTCTTATGATCCTCCTTTTCCCGTGTCATCTATCCTTATCCTCCTCTCTTACGTTTCCTTGCTTCTTTCCTTCATTGTTAACCCTTCATTCCCAGTACATTTCTTTTTTCTTTTTGATCACATTCTTTCTCTGATTTCCCTTGTGGTCCTCATCATTTATTTGTCTTTCTTTCTGTTCACCTTTTTTCTCTTATATATTTTTTTGTCCTTGCTTTTTCTCTTTTTTTTTTTACCTCCTATTTTTTTTTTCCTTCCCCATTCTACCATTGTCTCCCCTTTGCCTTCCATCGTCTTTTTTTTTTTTTTTTTTTTTTTTTTTTGTGGCCCCCCCAGGCTCCTGTCATCACTCAGCTAAGCCCCATTTTCTTTCCTTGCCACTAGTTCCCCCCCCCCCTTTTTTTTTTTACTTCTGTTTTGATTTTTTTTTTTCGCTTCTCAATCTATCATACATTTTTATATCACCCTGTATTCTTCCCTCTCCTTTCCCCGTTCATTCAGTTTATTCCTTCAGCTTTTCAGGCATTGTTTTACCAACTTTTTTTCTTTACGTTTTTGCTTAGTAATTTATTTAAGCCCCTCAACCTGGGGACGCAATTTCCATTATAATACAGTTCTATCCAGGGCTCGTAGTCTCGGCGGTTAAGGTAGCTCCCTAACATGTTTTGGTAAGCGATTTATTTTATTTATTACACCATACTCTCCTCCTCTCTGTCACATAAATCCTTCCAGTATCGCCATACCGTACATAAATAACGTACATTTTGTCTTCATCTCAGTCAGACTCTTCATTCATTTTTCCAATTCCTGTTTACTTCCATATCTGTTCCGCTTTCATCTTAGCTTCCTCTCAACCAAACTTTTCATTCATTATTTCTCTTCCTATCTATTTTTTTACTTACTTTTATTTCAAGCTGACTCATCATCATCATCATCATCATCATCATCATCATCATCATCATCATCATCATCATCATCAGGCTCATTATAGTGGGTACGTTGGATGGGTTTTCAGTCACAAAGTATTATAACAATTGACGCTAAACCTATAATGTATTTTTTTCTCTCACTGGCCCTTGGTATCTGCATTATATCATGATTCGATAGATTCCTCATGATGTCTATAATTGGATTTACTTTTACTAAAACGACATATACTCCTGCACACGAAAGAAGTAAAGAGATCCCTTTTTAGTAACAACTTTAACTCTTTATGCGGGAATTGTATATCATATTAACCTCAGTTTTACAGATACTTTTAAAATATTCAGGATTAACCTTTTATCCCGGAGTAAAGAACTTGCTGTTAAATTTCAGCTTAGGCAGTTGTAGTCATCTCACAGAAACTCAACGAAAGTCATGGGAATAATCCATCTCGCCTCTGCTTCCTGTCTGGCCATCTCGTTCTTAGTCCCTAGGGTGTTAGTTCATGGATGAAACTTGGTATTTTACTTTCTTTCTCGCTCTCTTTTTTTCCCGGGAGGAGTTAGGAACGGGGCAATATTTTTTCCCCCCTCTTTCTTTTTCGTTCCTTCAGAATTGCTGCAGGGGAGAGAGAGAGAGAGAGAGAGAGAGGGACGTCCTTGGGTTTGATAGGGTATATAATTATTTGCACAGTATATTCTCAGACTCTCATGCCTGATGCCTGGCGGTGCTCAATTCGTCTCATGCATTTAAGTTAATGAGCTGTAATTGGAGAATCGATTAGCTTAATGAATCATTCACTTCTTGCCTTGCATAATTAAGCGCGACGATAAAGGTTACGAAATGCAAAATCACTGACTTGGGACAAAATGGTGGCGTCTTCCAGTGTTCTGAAAAATCTATAAATCTTGATCATCCTTCGTACTGAAATTCGTCTTTACATTTTTTCTCTTCGTTTGACATAGTTTAGTTTTAAATTATTTTTTCTTTACTGATCTGTTTACTTTCATACTATATACTCTCTACGCTGTGAAAAATCGGTAGACTCAATCAAAACATTTCTTTCAGATGAAGTGGTTTTATATTTTTCCTCTCCTGCTACACGTTGTTTTTATTCAGTTTAGTGTTGTTATTGAATGACATACAGCCTTCACTAATCCCATATCTACTGGAGGTCTTTTATGAATAAAATCGTTTGCTGTTAGCCAGAATAATGTGAAATCTCCCTCGGGCTAGAAGCGTTAAATATACTGGCAGTGATTGTATAAAATAAAGGCGAGATCTGTCTGGGCGTGTAAAGCGTTCATACGTTGATTTGAATGGCCTGCAAAGTGTTGTATTGAGAGTTAGGATAGGGGTCCAGGCCAAGAAGGCATGGGATATTACTGATATGTTGTTTTTAGAGTAGGGAGTGTGTGTGTGTGTGTGTGTGTGTGTGTGTGTGTGTGTGTGTGTGTGTGTGTGTGTGTGTGTGTGTGTGTGTTTTCTCGACCAATCTCTGTCCCTATAAATGTCATGAGAGCATTGAGTCTGGGTTCCACCTCCTCTTGAAGTCTTGTATGTGGTCTTTGGAGGTGAATCTAGTGTCGTATGTCAGGGCAAGGATCTTAGCGGAGGATGTCTGTGGCACGAGTAAATTATTAAATGTGATGTTTGGGGTGTTCTTGTCCGCCTAATTCTTCCTGTGATGAGTGTAGTGGTGATTATGGCAGGAGCAGTCGTCAGCCTGCTGTCCTTGACCCAACCTTCATGTGTGTCGAGGTATTCTTGTTGAAATGTGCAGGTTATGTCTGCGATGTTGTGTGAAGTTGTTATGGTAAAATTATCTGCTCATTAAACAATGTTTATGGACGGTTTGGGTGTAGGAATATGAGGCAGCATAACATCTTAACATGCGGCCTGAGTAGCACGGAGAAATGGTCAGTGAGACGGTCATCATCTCTCTGTGTGTGTATGTAGGCTTCATCAGTACTGGGGTATCATATATTATTCATCCCGTCAGACTCAGTCATTCATCTTGTCCTCCCATTGCATAATTCAATACGTCAAATAAGGAGAAAAGATCAGTCATGTCCTGCCCATCCTCCTTTTATAGTTTTTTGTTTACCCCCATCCTTCCCCTCCCCCTCTCAATATTCTAGGACGAAAACCGTTTTTATTTGCCTATCGGGAACCCCTCCAGCATTCCTAGATACTCCCGTGAGATTGACTTTACTTTTTCAACAGTTTTTACAGACCTTTACCCAATTTTAGCAATTTCAGCTTCTTTCTTGACAATTTCCTAGAGATTTTTGTACTTTGCGACCTATTAACGTGTAAAGCAGTATGGATGTGGTGCTAACATACACTCCTTTGACTCGCCCCAGCTGATCAAAATCGTCTGGAGTTAGGCCAGATAAAATGCTAGAGCTGGCCCGACGATGAGAGGGGTTAGGGCTGACGAACTGTAGTCAACTGAAAATCCTCTTCTCCTATTTACATTCAGGCAGAGTGCGAAAGATCAGTCTGAAATGTTTTTGTATAGTATTTTTTCTTTTTCTTTTTTCTTTCGTCCAGAGCGCAAAGTCAAATCGGCTTGACTTTGAGGCTGCGTGGAAATGAGGGAGGATTTGGGGTGGATTTAGGAGAGAGAGAGAGAGAGAGAGAGAGAGAAATACTATCTGGGGAGAGAAAATTGAATTTTTGTGAGTATTAAACGTTACGAACGTTACATGATGCCAAGTAAAGAAAACGAGAGAGAGAGAGAGAGAGAAATACTATCTGGGAGAGAAAATTGAAATTTTTTGTGAGTGTATTTAAATGTTATGTGATGCAACGTAAAGAAAACGAGAGAGAGAGAGAGAGAGAGAGAGAGAGAGAGAGAGAGAGAGAGAGAGAGAGAGAGAGAGAGTAATATACTATCTGAGGAGAGAAAATTGAATTTTTGTGAGTGTATTTAAACGTTATGTGATGCAACGTAAAGAAATCGAGAGAGAGAGAGAGAGAGAGAGAGAGAGAGAGAGAAATACTGTCTGCGGAGACAAAATTGAATTTTTATGTCTATTTAAAGGTTACGTAATGCCAAGGAGAGAGAGAGAGAGAGAGAGAGAGACGGGGGGAAAATGATAAATTAACATAGGAGCGTCTGGAAGAAGTAGAGCCTGTGATTTTCAAAGACAAGGATGTGAAAGGGAATAAGATGAGTAATAGAGGTAAGACTTTGTATGATAAAGAGAGGGAGGAGAAGCAGGAGGAAAGACATGAGGGAGGGAAGGAAACAAGAGGAGAAAGAAGAGAAAGTAGAGAAAAAACAATAAAAAGTAGAGCAAACTGGAGGAGAAGGAGGGGATGGAGATAAAAGAGCATAGTGGACGGTATACAAAGGAGGAGGAGGAGGTGGGGGAAGAGGACGAGGAGGAGGCTGATGATGAGGAGGAGGAAGAGGAAGCAGATAATGAGGAGGAAGAGGAGGAGACAAAAATAATGACCCAAAAGACGTCACTGTACTGAAAAAGTTCAAATATAGTATCAGAGCAGAGGTGTGTTGTATAAAAGCTGCACATCATTGTAAACTGCAATATGAGTCCGTTTGTCCAAAATAATGTTAAGTCCGCTTGTAAATGTCATTTGTGAAATACCACATCACACACGCCTCCGGATATTACTGTCATTGTGTGTGCCGTGTTTAATGTGTGTGTGTGTGTGTGTGTGTGTGTGTGTGTGTGTGTGTGTGTGTGTGTGTGTGTGTGTGTGTGTGCGTGCGTGTTTGTGTGTGTGAGTGAGGGCGCGCACTTGCGTTAAAAAACACGCACCATTCTATCCAACTCTCCAATTCAAGAGTTGATTGGCACTTTCAGTCTTTTAAATACACTGTGTAACTATTCTCTTTTCATCTTAACTTGGTCCAGATTTTTTTTTCTTTTCAGCTTATTTTACATAGCTTAATGGCATAAAAAGACAGTACTGTACTACCGCTTTACATCCATTTCCACAGCACTTGTTCATGACTGGCATCATATTCTTGTATTAATCTAATGTTTTAACTTACCATTCAGGATGGAGAGATGTCAGTTTTAGGCTGCCAAGTTAGAGTAAAAGCACAATAGTCACTTCTGGCACTGTCTTCCTCAGTCTGTCCTTCCCACTGCTTATGACCTGTCTTTTAAATGCAATGTGTCCAGGCATAAAGTCAGTGTTTCTTGACGTGACTTTGTTTTTCAACTTTGCTCAGAGAGGATATGTTTTGCAGGTTCTCAGTATTAGCTAAATTTTTTCTATTTTTTCCTTTCACCTTTGCATCAAATGGGTTATCTTCAGCATGACGTAGACCAAAAGACATGTACTTAATCTCACTCAGTCATGTTACTCCACACGTCCAGGTAGCTTAACCCTCTCTCCCCCGCTCCACTGACCCACTCCTCGCCACATCCTTGTCCCTCAGAAAAGATTTTGCCGTGGCACCGAAACCGCGGGAAATGGACTTACCAGCTGACGGATTAAATAAAAAAGGACGGAAATGAGGATAATGGATAGCCTCATTGCCAAGATTTTCCGCATGAGAGGCGACATAGCGTGACCGGGAAATAGGCCAGTAATTCCCTAGTGTGTGTGTAATGTGTGGGTAAACCATCTAATTATAAAAGGCTGCGGTTCTAGAGTTAGCTGATAGATAGATGGATAGACAAATAGGTAAGTAATAATTAGATGGACGATAGATAGATATTTTGACTGATAGATTGATAAACAGATTGATATAACTTGTGTCTATGATGGTTGCATCCCTAAAAACTAATCCCAGGTAACGACAGACTATTTTATTCACCTGAGTGAGTCATAGGAGCCAAAGACGGTTAATATTGTCACCATTAACCTCCTCATGACCGGTGCAGTCGTAGTGTTATATTCCAAGTAACTCCAAGTGATTTCATTCAACTGAAAATAAGTCACTGAAACCCGAGATAAGTAATACGTATGTTTGTACAGAGTGGCTCTTACATAATGCTCTACATCAGCTTCATTGTTAACAAGACGCCCACACAAGCCGACTGAGCCTTCCCGCAACACGTGAGATACTGATATGTAAGTTTCTAGTTGAACGCTGTTTACGGGCCACACTGTTAAATATTATTGGGATACTTTATATGTGGCTTTTATTTCTATAATGACTAACAGCCTGGAGAAATTGCCCTTTCCATACAAATTTGAAAGGAAATAGTTGGCCCAGTCCAAGATCCGTTCATTTCAAGATACCTGGACACACTAAGTTAACTACAAGGCACCGAGACACCGCATACTTCTTCCAATGCCAGGATGATTAATTTAAAAACACCCATCTAACGTCAGTGACAGGGGTAAGTACGGTAATTCTACGGTCTTAGTCTACCCTGTTCCATTATCTCGGAGAACACACAACCTCCGCCGACCTCAGTATAATTCATGAGTCGTTCCTGCATCCGTTCCCCGTCCACCAGGAATATAATAATCTCTTCCTTGACACACTGGCCACCTATCCACCAGATTTTACTGAAATGCTATAATAACTTTTTGAGATCTTGTCTACAAACAGACAGACGGATGAATACATAAACACTTCCAGCTTCCTTGGCAGAGGTAAAACAAAAAAGTGGGAAAGACAGACTGAAGAAGGCAGTTCCAGAGTTTATCACTTGTGTACATAAATAAAATATGAGCACCAGTTAACATTGGAGATGTGGAGAGAATAACGGTAGGCTGTAGATATTTCAGCCCCTCTCTCTCTCTCTCTCTCTCTCTCTCGTTGCTCTGATTCACACTGAGCTTCTTGCCCTACTTCTCCGCTTTTCTCCTCTTAGACTTAGGTCATGACACGCTTGGTATATAGAAGAGGCTTTTACTTACTTCCATGTTGATGTATTTCTTTTGCTTGGAGAAAGTTGTCATTCCTGTACTAGTCAGCCTACGTCCAACAACCCTAATCTCCACCGCCTGTGTTATGCTTCTCCCGACATTCCCCACCACTCACCACTACCCGAACCTATTTAACGCACGCCTGTCTACCCACGCCAACCACCTGTGCACAGACCTAGCAAATATCATTACGCTGACTGCTTGACTGTCATCCAGTCTTACTTCCATCTAAACAAGGGATACTTTTACTACTTGCCACAGTTCCTGTCTATCTCACCCACTCATCTCCGCGCACTATTTGTTCCTGCTTTAACCCTTAGACTGCCAGAATATCATAGGCCGTTTTGACCTATTTTGGTAGATACGTCAGCTCATGACTATGGCGGTATGACGCAGGTACTCGTCTCTCTGTCTGTCGATTTGCCTGTCTGACTAAATGTCTCTCTCTCTCTCTCTCTCTCTCTCTCTCTCTCTCTCTCTCTCTCTCTCTCTCTCTCTCTCTCTCTCTCTCCCTCCCCATCCTTAACGACCCCAGCCATACACATCTGTTCCATCATCATTCAGTCTTTCCCTCTCCACTCCTCTCCACTCAACCCATAATCTCTCTGCCCCATTTCTTTACTCTGGTAACTACTCCCCCTCTCCTTTCCCATCTTTTTCTCACTCCACCCAAACTCCTCCGCACCAAACTTTCCTCCTTTCCCTCCCTGCTCCTCTCCTCTCAACCCATACCTACTTGTCCTATTTCACCATGCCCCTCTCCCTACCTCCCCCAACCTAGGGGGAGAGAAAGAGGGAGAGAGGGAGAGGGAGACGCAGTACCTCCAATTACCGAACGGGAGGACAAAGTTAGAGGCATCCTTGTTTGTTCTGCTCATCCCACCGCCAGTAGTAGATATCAGGGGACGACATTAGAGAGTGGTACTAAATGAGAGAGAGAGAGAGAGAGAGAGAGAGAGAGAGAAGGAGAGAAAACCAATACGGTCGTGGATGTGTCACCGCTACAATGAGCGAACTTGTCAGCTTGGGTGTGGCTGTCACGAGGTGTTCAATTTCTGGCTAGTGGCGTGGAGGTGATGGAGGGAAGATGAGGCGACGAGGGAGGGAGAGAAGGCAGAGAGAGAAAATGAGTTGGGAGGGAGAAAAATGAGTCGGAAGGGAGAGAAGCTAGGTTACGAAAGGGGATGGGGGAGTAGGGAGAGAAGTGTAGGAGGAAAGGAGGGAAAATGACGTGAGACAGAAAAAACTAGGTGGTGAGATAGGGAAAGTTGTGAAGGATGGGGAGTAGAAAAGTGAAAAGGAGTTTGAGAGAGAGAGAGAGAGAGAGAGAGAGAGAGAGAGGGAATCGCAGCAAACAATGGCATATTCCTAACGTTCATTTTGGTCAGTCTTTCCATACGAACTCACTTCTCTGCAGACTTCCTTTAGATTTAGGGAGAAAATAGAATGCAATAGTATTTAACGTTGTTATATGTTGAGTCAATTTTCTTCGTAGCCTATATTTTTTCAGTCAGTGTTGCCGTACAGGATTAGACAGGGCGCTCACATAACAGTTAATTTACTCCTTAATTCATTGATAAGTATATATATATGTTGGACGGACTTGTTTCTTATTTTCCTTATATTATTATAGATTGTCGTGCTCTATGTTTGATTTTCACTTCTCTGTAAATTCCCCAGTAGATGGCAGCCCCTGTAGCAAACCTAAAATATTTATTATATATGATAACGAAATAGAAAAATATATTACATTCTAGCCATTTTTTTATATTATTTGATTAAGTTTCCATGTATTATCAGGTCTTTGTAAGTTCCCCAGCAAGCAGGGCACCCACACAAAGTTTGGGCACAGAACACACGGAACCGGAAAGTTAATTGTCGCTATCAAAACTTGATGTACCCCATCTTCCTCTGCCTGATATGGTAGTCTTGGTGTGTGTGTGTGTGTGTGTGTGTGTGTGTGTGTGTGTGTGTGTGTGTGTGTGTGGAATATATGGTATGGTATGCATCCCATTTTATATTCTTGTAACATTATAAACCATACATACAACCCTGTGAATCACTCTTTATGTATCACATTATTTTCATATATCATACATTACTCTCTCATTTGACTCTTATTCATATGCATGTTGGTTGATGTAATTGTCCAGTTTGTACGCACGTACGTATTTGCATTCCAGGCTGTCTCCCTTTGTTGTTACATTCAGTTATAAATGTTAAATGGAAATGTATATCTGACGTAGATCTAGTGTGACAAAACCTTAGGAGCCTTGTGTAAAGGGAAATCGCATTTTTTTCTCACTAAACCATGTCTGTTGCTTGATCATATTATAGTGATGCTGTATATCATCTCTGTATCCAGAGTTGGGTAAATAGGTAAGATAGATGGATTGATAGATAGATAGATAGACAGATAGATAGGTGGATGGATGGATGGATGGACAGACAGATGGATAGATAGACTGACTGACAAATAGATAAGAGAGAGAGAGAGAGAGGAAAGGGGGGGGGGGAGAAATAGGCAGGAATGTGAGCGAGAAAGGTAACGAAGGAAAGAAATTTTAAGGAAGAATTTGTAGTTCTTGGAGGCACAGAGAAAACTGCCTTGGATATGAGACCCACCACACCAACAGGGCAATATTTTACTTAAGATTCAGGGCTTTCTCCACTCTTATTAATTCGTTGTCAGCCTGGTCTATCCCGTAAGAACGTATGGAGAAAAACACTAAAAAACACCACACGGAAAGTTTGTTATCGTATGGGACAAGGTTTTCGCCTGCCATTGTGAGTGTTCGTCCCACACATACTTGATCACGTTATTGTGGTTCCCCCGCCAGATCAACATACTGTATAGACTGATGTTATTCCTCTGTGTAGTTCCCTGCGTGCCTTTTCCTCTAACTTCGTGTCAAGAGGAGGTAGGCTTGCTATAAACTGGATCTAGAAGTCTTGTAAATGAGCCTGGACACAACGAAGAGGGGTGGAATTACAGTACAGGTCTACCTTTGTGTAAGAAACAGGGGGACAAGAGAGAAACGGGAACAAATAAAAAGCGTGATTTTATCTTTGTCAGTCCCCCTGTCTTTCTGTCTGTCTGTGTGTCAACCCTTCTGTCAGTTTCTCTAGATAGAAAGATAGATAGGATTACGTATAGGTAGATGCAGAGTACGTATACATAGATGTAGAAATAGGTATGTATATAGAAATAAAAATAGTTGTAGAAATAGGTATACATATTGATAGCTGTAGAAATAGGTGTACTTATTGATAGATGCAGAGATTGATAAAGATATACCGTTTAGATATACAGATATAGAGGCAGATAAATAGAACTAGGTAGATATGGATAAGATATATACAATTACGTAACAAAGGAAGACAAAAGCAATGATATCGAAAGCGTATCAGTATCGAATAGTACCCACGTAGGAGGAACTTGTGTACTAACGACAAGAGAGACGAACGCAATCTACCCCAGCCATTTGCCTGCTTTGTCGAGTGCACGGGAGGGGCGCCGTAGTTAGGAGAAGCAATAATAGGAGTTCAAGTTTGTTTTCCTCTCTGGCGACCCCGGCACAGAGTTACAAGCAGCTGATGTTATAACTCCGCCGCTGGTGCCCCGTTACTCCGGACTAATTAAGATCGTCGGCAGAAGCTGGGCGAGTACGAGACGGAGGAGAAAAGAGAAAGGGAAGGAAAGGGAGGAGATGGGTACTAGTAGAAGAGGAGAGGGAAACAAAGGAGGTGGAGGGGAAAGGAAGGAGGGGTTGTAAGAGGCGAGGAAGGGAGGGAAGGAAGGGTGAGGGAAGGATGATTTAATTGTGAAGGGGGAGGGGGGAAAGAAAAAAAAAAGTGAGGGAGTCGAGAAAGATAGCGAAAAGGAATGAAGGGGGAAGGATAGAGAGGATATAAGATACGAGGAGGGGAGGAAAGAGAGGAGGGAGAAAGGGGGAAAGGAAGATAAGCAGACAAACGAGATAGGAAGGAAAGAGGGGTAGGAGGGAGAAAAGAAAGAGATGAAGGGGGGAGTCAGGAAAGGAGAAGAAAATGGAAATGAAGGAGGAGGGGCAGAATGGGTTGCAAGAATTGGAGGGAGGAAAGAACTGAGGGTAAGTGAGAAAGAGGAGGGTGAGTAAGTGCCGCAGGAGAATTAATGGAGAAAGTAAAGGAACGAGGAGGCAAAGGAGACGAAAAAAGAAATGAAATGGGTGGACAGGAAAGGCTACAAGATGCGAAAGGAGGGAACAAGGGAAAGGAGGAGGAGGACAGCAGGGAGGGAGGGAAAGGAGGGAATGAAGGAGAAAGAAAACAGAAGCGAACGTTGAAAGAAAAAGTTGCAAGAGAAGAAGGGAGGAAAAAGATGAGGGGAGTAAAGGGAGAAAAGAGAAAGAAAAGGAGAAAAGAGAATGGGAGGTGCATAAAGGATATTGAGGGGAGTGGAGGGGAAAATTGAAGAAGGAAAGAGTTATTGCGTGACGATATGACAGGAAAAAAAGGAGAGAAAACATGACGATAAGGTGAGATGAGAATGAGAGAATAAAACGAAGATAAAAAGGAGGAAAGTATAGGGGAGAGGGGAAGGGAAGGAGGTAAAAGGAATTGAAGGAAAAGGAAAGGGGGATTAAAGCATGAGAGAGAAAGGAGAGGGAGGGAGTATTGAGAACGAAGGTGGAAGAAAGAAAGGGGGAGAAAAGACGGAAAGGAGAGGCAGCGAAGATTGCAAAAATAAAAAGTGAGTTAGGAAATAAATATCAAGAACGCCGAAAGTTGGAAGTAGGGGACGAAATGGAAAGGGCCCAGAGAGAGAGAGGGAGAGAGAGAGAGAGAGAGAGAGAGAGAGAGAGAGGGAGAGAGAGCGAACCGTGGAACATCTTTTGATTTTATATTTGCTATCCGGGTGATTTTAGTTGTCTCATGAGAGATACCACAAAATAGAGTTATTAGAGATACCTTTCTTTATTCTCTACAGTAGGGGAGGTCTTTCCTAAGTCCAGTGAAATAATTATGGTTGCAAGAAAGAAAAATTTTGTTTGCAGGAAAAAAAGTCCTCGGCCTAAAGGGTTTACTTAACATATACTACTCAAACTGCGTATCAGGTATCGTTCTTTCTTACTTCTTTCTTTCTTTAATTATTTATGTATTTATGTATTTATTTTTATATTCCCGACTCTGGCCATTGTCTCAGCTCGCTTCCAGAGGCTCAGCTGTCCGATCAATCCGCGAATAGACCTCAGCGATGAGCAACTCTCATAAAATTACTTATTAATTGTATGAGTGAAGTGGTTTGTGTAGTGTAAGGAAAGTCAACTCTGTTCTCAGTTTACTGTAACTTTTCCTAGACTTGCCATGTCTCCAGCTTGAGTACTGAGTTAGAACTATAGATCAACACTGGAATATAATGAGAGTCACGAGAAATGCTATGGAAAGGAAGTGAAGATATAGGATTTTTTTCCTTTTTTTTCCTGGTACAAAGCTATGCGAAATGAGCTGTAAAAGAACGAAAACCTGAATCAAGTTAAGGTGAAAGAACTATAGTAAGGTTAAGTATTCTTTCAGTGTGGATGGGGTTAGTGGTGAGATCTGATACTGTTATTTTAGTGAGTGGAGGCAGGATGTAAACATGAATACAGTTATCAAAAATAAATTAATCCTGCCATTATTTATACATATTGAAATCCGTAAATGACATCATACGAGGCCATAAAAACAGATCCAATTTTCAGTTAATTACCACAGTCTCGTTTTTTCGTCGCTTTTTCTAAATTCACTCCCGTTGACATCAAACACAAGCATTTTTTACACTTGCCATAAAATTAATTTGTTCAGCTCTGTAACGGGACTCAAATTAGACCCGAATTTGGAAAAGCAGGAAATATTTGCTGAGTGGCGCTTTCCTTTGATACTGGTAGAGTTCGATCGCGTTTTTTAAAATTATTATTGTTTGATGTATACATTTTGACAAGGGCGGTAGTTAAGAGGAGTCCCATTCTCTCTCTCTCTCTCTCTCTCCTCTTCCTTACTTATAAACAGTTCCTGCATTCATCCTCCCTCCCTTTCTCCCTTACAAATCCTTCTCCTCCCCACCTGTTCTTATAATACTCTGCCTTCATCCTCTCCCATCCTCCTGTCTCTGTTCCCACTCATCCTTCCCCTTCCCTTCTTTCCCCCTCCCCTCTCCTTCATTCCCTCTTTCTTCTGTGCAATTAGTTTTACCTTTCCTTACCACCAATACTCCTCTCTCCTCCCCAGTTTTTCCTCGCTGTTTTTCCCATACCTACTACTTATCTCTTCTCCCCCTCCCCTCCCATCCCAACCAACAGCCCCCTCCCCCTTGTCACCAATTCTCTACCCCCTCCTGTACCACCAACCCCTTCGTCTTCCCTCCTCTACTAACAGACCTCTTCCCCTAGCATCTCAACCCCTTCCCCTTCCTTCGCTACCTTAGCTGATCTCCCCATTATTCCTTCTCAAATCCAGTCCCCTTTATCTTCTTTTCCTTACCATAACCACTCCTCCACTTATTCCCCATACCCTTTTCCATACTCGTTCCCCTTCTTTCCCTGCCCTAATTTCTCAAGGTAGTCTTCCTCAGCTATAACCATTATATTCTGTGCCATCCCCTCAAAGCATTCCTCCCCCTCCAGTTTCCCTCCTCACCCTTCTTCCGCGTCCCATTCCCTCACTCCTTTCCCCACGTCCAGTCTTTCTCCCCATGTTCTTCATTCCGTAGGACCAATAATTTTGTCTCCCCTCTCCCTCCCATTCCTTTCTTTCTCCTCAGCTGTCTCTCTCTACCTCAATCTTTCCACAAGCTTTCTAACTAAGAGCCAGTTCTTCCTCCCTGTCTTCCTCCTCCACCCCTATAAATTTCTCTATCCCTCAGTCTTTCGTCCTCATCCTTCCGTCAGCACGAGTTTTTCCTCCCCTCCCCCCTCACTCGCCTCACCATTTTCTGTCTTTCTCCTTCCCATATTTCCACACCACCCCCTCCTCTCCTGTCCCCTCCCCTTCCTTTATTACCACCCCCCGTCCCCTCCTCTACCCCTGCCCTCGACACCGCTTTCCCCCTCCCCCCCTCCTCCCCTTGCCCCGTGTCGTGTAACCTCTGAACTGCGTGTTCGGTGTCGTATGTTAGGCGGGGGAGAGAGATGAGCGGATGGGGAGGGGAGGGGAGAGGGGAGGAGGTTGTGGAAGGCGTGGGGGAGGGGTTAGGGGGGTAGGGGAGATGGAAGAGGAGGGTTTAGGGGGTAGGGGAGAGGGAGGGGGAGGGGTAGGGGTCACGACGCGAGCCATTATGACCCCTGCGACACTTTACTGTTAATTGCCTCTGTCCGCTAGGGGCCGGGCATTGCTCACCTCCGTAGAGAGAGAGAGAGAGAACTGTGTGTGTGTGTGTGTGTGTGTGTGTGTGTGTGTGTGTGTGTGTGCGCGCGCGCGCATAAATCACAAAATCCTGCTAGATTAAACGAGGTAATCCGGCTCTAGAAGTCAAATCCTTCACTTCAATATAAGATTTTAAAATTTATTATTTACAATATATAAATTAACACAACCCTGGTGTTGCTGAAAAATGTATCCAATCCTTTAGTACCAAGATCTCCCACTGTGTTTACGTTGATGTGTGTGTGTGTGTGTGTGTGTGTGTGTGTGTGTGTGTGTGTGTGTGTGTGTGCGCGCGCGCCCAAGGGTTTGTTTTAAAGCAATGGGAAGAAGTTGTGCTTTGTGTGTGAATTGACTGATTGGTATGTGCATGAGTGAGTCAGTGTGTATGAATGTGCATATTTTGTGTGTGAGTGTGTTTGTTTTAAAGGAAAGAGCGGATACATTGACTCTGTGGCCGATTTATTGTAACAACTGTGTGTGTGTGTGTGTGCGCGTGTGTGTGTGTGTGTGTGTGTGTGTGTGTGTGTGTGTGTGTGTGTGTGTGTGTGTGTGTGCGGCCTTTATTGGGCATGGATAAATATAGACTGAGGCCTTGATTTTGGCAATTGTGTGTGTGTGTGTGTGTGTGTGCGCGCGGCCTTTATTGGGAATGGATAAATATAGACTGAGGCCTTGATTTTGGCAATTGTGTGTGTGTGTGTGTGTGTGTGTGTGTGTGTGTGTGTGTGTGTGTGTGTGTGCCCTTTGATGGGAAAGGATAAATATAGACTGAGGCTATATTGATTGTGGCAATTGTGTGTGTGTGTGTGTGTGTGTGTGTGTGTGTGTGTGTGTGTGTGTGTGTGTGTGCGCGTGCCCTTTGATGGGAAAGGATATATATAGACTGAGGCTATATTGATTGTGTGTGTGTGTGTGTGTGTGTGTGTGTGTGTGTGTGTGTGTGTGTGTGTGATTAGAGTGTAAGTATATAATTATTTATTTCCCCTCTCAGTTTACCTACTATATGCCTTTTTCCTTCCTATGACTACTCTGTGACGAGAAGGCTGCCTAACCTAAATTTCAACTTTAGGCTGCCTGAATAAATTATAATAGAACACCAGTGGATTGAAACGGCCCGTGGGGCACTATTTATAACACTTTTTTCTTACAACATGCCTCCACCGATATACGTAAAATCAGATGGCATGAACGCTCTACAGAAGAACGTTTTTTGCCAAGAATTTAGAAGTAGGGTTAAAGAAAAAGCTGAGGAATTGTAATATAAATAGAAATAATAGCTTTCCTTTAGAATTATTGTTTAGTAGAAAGTAATTACTTGCAACAAAAAAGTGGCAAAAAATCCTTTTAAAACTACTTCAGGAAAAGGAGGAGGAGGGGGGGGAGGAAGCTCCATTACATGAAGTAAAAGAGAGAAATATTTATGGTAAGAAGATATAGGGCGAAAGAATTGTTTATTTGCAAGAAAAGAGAAAAACTGTGTTGTTGCAAGAAGGGGAAGAAATAGCTCTGCTGCAAGAAAAATATATGTCTCAAGAAAACGAGAGAATGAGGAGGAAAAACGGGTTAGGGGCTGAAGAGGGAGGAAGAAAGGAAGTAAAGAAGAGAGACCTTGGTGAGAAACAAGGGGAAAAAAGGAAAAAAAAAAATGTTGCAAGAATGGAGAAGGGAAATAGGTGTGATCCTAGAATAGACTAAAATAGCTCAGTGGGGCGGAGAAAGTGCTATGTTAAACGAAACAAGAAAAAAGGATTAGGGAATATGGTTGTTGAAAGCAGTTGATGAAAATTGCTGTACTGAACACAAAAAATTTAAAGAAAAAAATAAGAACGAAAGAGGATAAATAGCTTTGTTGCAAGGAGAGAGAGAGAGAGAGAGGGGACAGAAACGTCAGAATAGAGGCGTAGGGGGAAGGAAGAGAGGCAGTAAAGAAAAGAGATCTGGGAGGGAGAGAAAGGAGAGGAAGGGCGAGAGGGGAATTTAAGAGGGGAAGCCAACAGTTGCCGAAGCTAAAGAGGCCATTTGAGTCCAAGGGTTTTAATTAGACCAACTTAACCGCCCCCCAACTCACCCCACCCACCTTGACAATAAAAACGTCTAGGGGTACCAAGGATATGATTATAGATAGATATATAGATAGACAGATAGATAATCCGGTAGATAGGTGGATGGATAAATGGATAGATAGATAGATAGATAGATAGATAGACAGATGGATAATTAATTATATAGATAGGTTGGTGGATAAATGGATAGATAGGTAGATAGATAAATACTGTATAAAGGCTTTGGTACACCTCTTCTGTCTGTCAGTATTTCTCTCTCTCTCTCTCTCTCTCTCTGTCACGTCAGGTCCAGTCATATGAATTCTAGTCCACAAAGGTTATATCCGTATCATTGAAGTCAAGTAAGTCAGGTCAGTTTTCAGTTAGTTAAGTGCCATTCACATTCATTCAGATTATTTATTATTAAGAACCTTCACAAGCACTCAGGCAAATCAGTTTATTTCGATTTTGGGCCATACACGACCACCACCCACAGTACCGACTTGTGAATACTATACCCGGGTGAACTAGGTAAATCACACTCATTTCGGTCTGTTCAAGTAGTTTCATGCCAGTTGAGAGCCGTAAGTTCAGGTTCATCTAGGTCCTTTTAAGAACCTCGCATCTAATAGTGCCAAATAAATTCGAGAACCCCACACTTGGCATAAAACTGCCACATCTTCATCGTGTGTACTGATTTGTAACAAGATATTAAGAGCAGAATGTGATGCTAGGCCTGAAGAAGTGCTGAGGAAAGGCTATAGATTAAAAATAATTTCTAACTCTGCCACTGAGCTGCGTGAAATGAGCTGCAAAAAAAAATTCCGAGGCAAGTTTAGATAAAAGGATTATTGTTCCTTGCCAAAAACAATAACATTTACATATAACCTTGTCCCTTTGCAGAAAATTAAATAAATACCCATTAGTCACTACCTCATTCATAGTACCTCCCCCCCACCACCATCCTACCCAACCCAAACCCACTACTTCCCCCTGGCCCCCTCCATGCCCCAAACCCCCAGGAACCTTTCTAACCCCCAACCCTCCAGGAACCCCTCTAAACCCACAACGCCTAGAACTTCCTTTAAACCCCCAACCTCCCATTACTCCCTCTGTACCCCCAACTCCCAGGACCCCCTCTAAAACCTCAGCCCCCCAGGACCCGCCCACTAAACCCCCCAATTCCTTCCCCCCCTCAGGGCCTCTCTGAAAGACGTGGCTGGGAAGTTTTCATTGAATTTTCCCCGGAAGAGTTGAAAGTTTCCAGAGGCTAATAATAATAATTCTGGCCCTCTTTGTGGAGCCATAGCTAATTTTCTTTTATCTTTTCCCTTCATTATTTTGTTACTGATGGTGTTATAATATACGGCGTGAGAGTTGTTTGGGGTGTGTGTGAGAGAGAGAGAGAGAGAGAGAGAGAGAGAGAGAGAGAGAGAGAGAGAGAGAGAGACAGAGACAGAGACAGACAGACAGACAGACAGACAGTTTGCATATGTGTGTGTGTGTGTGTGTGTGTGTGTGTGTGTGTGTGTGTGTGTGTGTGTGTGTGTGTGTGTGTGTCATTAACCTCTTCACAGAGGTATCAGAGCACTCCACCTTGCTTCCGCATTGCCTCATCCACTTGCAGTGAATCAATACGCAGATTGATATATGCAGATCTGTCCATATAATCAGATTAATATTTAGACCTTAATATAATTTCATGAAGAGCGCACACACACACACACACACACACACACACACACACACACACACACACACACACACACACACACACACACACACACACACACACACACACACACACACACACATCGCTATTACATCATTGCGTATCATGAAACTTGAAATTCGTATTAACTGCGTCAGTACGATTTTCCCCACTCCACAGCGTGAGCTAAAAATGATGCAAGGCGCATCCTTTTTCCAGGGGACAGGAATTGGAGGAGGAAAATAACGGATGTTTCAAGAGTAAGGGTTGCCAAGGATCGGATAATACCTTTATAGAAAATGTTATATGGCTAACTATGGTGTTATTACGATGTTATGTGGGCGCCCTAATGGTGGGTAGTAAATAACGGGAAACTCGTCTGATGTTATGTGGTGTAGGGACGGCCCAGTCTGCTGATGTGGGAGTAGATGTTCCAGTGGAGTAGGAAATGAAAAAAATGATACGAGTTAAACACTGATAACGCTGACCAAGCCGAATAGGCGGGCTATTTATATTCTGTTATTCGTCAGGTATTCAGGGATGGAGGGGGAAGGGGAAACATTATCGTCACAAATAAGAACAAGGATAACGAAGAGAAATGACACTGAAAATAATGACTGAAAAACTGTGGATAAGGTTAGGTTACTAGATATGGAAAATTATTATTGAAAAACTGTAGGTAAGGTTAGATTACTAGATAGAGAAAGGAATGGATTGGTTGAAACAGTGGATGGGATGGAATGCACATAAGAAAAGATTTATGGTTGGGCAAGATCTAGCGAGGAGTGAAGGGGAAAGGGGAAAATGAAGGGGAGAGGAGATAGGGAGGATAAATGAAGGAGTAGAAATCTGATAAAAAGAAATAACTAGACAAAGAGACACCTTAGGAACATCATACAAGGAAATGAGAAGACAAAGTTGAGACGAAAAGGTAAAATTAGAGAAAGGTGGATATCCAAAGAAGAAAAAGGGAAGGAAGATGAAGGTGGAAAACAACTAGGAGTAAAGTAAGAAATTAAAGAAACAGGAAGAAATTTCAGAGTGAGGCGAAAAGGGAGGGAATGTATGAAAGATGGCCAACGATAGAAGTAAATAGAAAATAGAATAAAAATAGACTATAATAGGGAGCAGCTGAAGAAAAGCTCACAGATTTTGGATCCTCTTACAAAGACAGACGTTGAGGAAGCTGAAAAGAAACTTGGAAAAAGTGAATGGAAAAGGTACGGCTGAGGAAAGAAGGGAAAACAGAGGATGGACCAAATACTCAGATGGTTACGTAACCCCTGAGTCAGAGGGTCACGTTTCTAGCATTCTCTTTCAACCTCAACTTATTTTCTCCTCTATATTTTTCTTTTTCTTTTAGATAACTCTTATCTCCAAAGAAAATCGTATGTTCCTTCCTATAAATATAAAATATGTCATCTTGGTCAAGGAGATAAAATGTAACTCTCTTTCTCTTCTCTACTGTCTTCTTTGAGCCATTCGCAAAAATTCCTTACATTATCATCAGCAGCAGCATCAGTATTATTCTTAAAAAAAAAAAATCAAACTACGGATCACGGAAAACAGCCTTCATAAGTTTGATACTTTTTGATACCGCCGGTATAAGGAAACGGGGAATGTTTTTTGGAACAAAGGTGTAAGTCGTTCACGCATTGTCTGACGAAAGTAATTTGAGTATTTGATATATGTATGTTAGCAAAAGTCAACACGAACTCTAGCTTCTTACTTATACTTGCCTTACATAACTGTGAGCTTTGTTTCTATAAGCCTTCTCCAGCGGTATGGCTTGATTGTAACCGAGAGACACGCCGCCCACAGGTAAGCATAACTGCCATGTTGTATATGACACGCTGTCAAATTGGCGACTGTTAGGAGGCTTTGAAAAATATACCGTATACACATATTACATAACGCTTTATTGATCTCTCTCTCAGAAGTCAAACAGATGTTATGTGAACGTCGTGTCTTGACATTAGTGTCTGAGAATGCAACAGTTCGGAGATATTGTGTGTATATATGTATGGAGAGAGAGAGAGAGAGAGAGAGGTGGAGGAGGAGAGGAAGGTAAGCACACATACCTAGGTCTTAGAACGGAGGGCTTTTGAGGCAGAATGAAGGCTAAGGGAAGAAAGGGCTGAAGTGGGCGAGGGAGGGAGAGAAGTGTGGGGGAGGTGAGAGGAGGTGCATGAAGATGAATGGAAGAGACGACAAGATAAGAGGAAGAAGATAAAGAGGATGAATGAAAGACACGATGATGTGAATGGAAGAGGAGGAATGAAATGATGAAGAGATGAGAGGAAGAGGAGAAAGAGGACGAATAAAGAAGACGATAAATTTAAGAGAAAGAGGACGAGTGAAAAGTCGTCGGGAAGCGTCAAGAATCAATTCCAAAATGGCGTCATCGTGCTGAAGGGGTTAAGGAAATGTGAGTGACGGATGAGGTGTAATCGGAAGCATAATCGACCCAACACCAAGAGATCCCAGGTTCGATTTCCGGTGCCACTGATCAAGGTACCCGTTACAGGGTCGTATTTACATCTGCCTGATGGTTACCTGGAACTGAGAATAAGAACCTTGAGTGTAAAGCGACGGTTGTGTGTCATAGTGTGTGGCAATGTTTGGACACTTTGCTTGTCAATCACACTGAAGAAATAAGTAGTGAGTGAGAGAGAGAGAGAGAGAGAGAGAGAGAGAGAGAGAGAAATTGAAGTCAGAAAGGGACGATACAATAAGAAAGTAAGAGGAATGGAGAGAGAGAGAGAGAGAGAGAGAGAGAGAGAGAGAGAGAAATTGAAGTCAGAAAGGGACGATGCAATAAGAAAGTAAGAGGAATGGTGATTAAAAAGAAGAAAAAGATTAGACGATATTCAACTCAGTTCAGTCAGAGCATGTTTTGTTTATATGTTTATTTCTTATTTTCTTTACTTATCACGATCTCCAGACAATGAGAGTCCTCGGTAGAGAAGTTTATAAAGGGCATCTTACCCCTCCAGTTCGAAAAGTCTCTTGTTGTAAATAAAATCATGATTTATAAAAAAACAAAAAACAAAATAAGCAATGTGGAATGGTTATGAAAAAACGAGTGTTAAGAAAAGCATGAAAGAAAAGTGAAAATAGAACATCAGGGAATCACAGAAGTTTAGGACAACATGACAAGGTTGGTAAAATCCAAGAAATCAGTTGAATGAGAGAAGAGCATTGGAATATAAAAGGACCCCGCGAACACAAAGTAAGAGTGGGCGAAGGTTGACAGAAAAAAATACGTAAGAAGAGGACGATGATAAAAGAAGCACAGCATGCAAAGTGAACGAAGGAAGCAGAAATATTGATAGCAAGAGGAATGAATGCAAGGAAATCATACACAAGCAAATATGAAAGAGGTGGACGTGGGTACTTCAGGCCCCCTTGGTTATTGTTCTTGGTTTGGTGTGGTGTAGACTTACGCAAAGGAAATACGATAATCCTGGAATGATGCAAAGGAAATACGATAGTCCCAGGAAGATGCAAAAGAAAATACGATAATCCCGGGAGGATGTAAAGGAAATACAATAATCTCGAGAAGAAAAAAATACCGTGCTTTGCTGAAACGAAACAAATGACTGAATATAAGGCCTCTGAAGGACGTTGCTCCATTTCCCGGCGAGAATGAACGGTTTGTATTCCATAACTTGCGTCGAAAGTCATCTTCTGCCGTGCGGTTGGACAACTAGACCTTAAAAAGAATAATCCTAACCTCAGTTTCTGGCTAAATGTATAGGAAGAAGATTACTTCTGCCAATACTTAAAGAATAGCACAAATCTATGATCCAGAACGTATGCGGAACATCTGCTGTGCACAACGGAACCTCAGAGGACATCCAAATCCAGAGTCCGGCTGCATGTATGGAAAATTGATGTCTTCCTTAACCTACTCAGTTGCTCGGCCATATGTGTACAAGTAGTCTATGCCTTCACTTATAGCTCTACATAGAAACCACTGAGAAAAATCAAAATCCTATGGGCTGTACGTGGGATATCAGGTGTGTAGGCGGAATCAGTGAACCAGGTAATGCCAGCTTTTTTCGATTTTTGCCCGGCTGTAAAATGCACCGCTTGCCGGGTCAGGTTTCACGGCGATTCGTTAAACTTCGGCACACGTATCACATTCCTCTCGATTGCTCAACGGCTTGGAGGAAGAAGTGGTCATTGGTGCACCGCTTCCCGATACTGTTTCAAGGAAAATACTTAGGTCAGCGCCAACAAATGAGAGGAAATGGGCAGAAGAAAAGGCGTAGAAACATGGAGAGGTCTGTGGAGCTACGTGTACTTGGCGTCCCCCCCCCCTCTCTCTCTCTCTCTCTCTCTCTCTCTCTCCATTTTCTTTTTGACGACTTCGAGGAGGAGTTACGTATATCATTCATTAGCCCTTCACTACATGGGGCTCTTCAAAATTTCGGTGAGTCGTGTGGTGGTAGCCGTAAGATTAAATAACAAATTTTCGACGTCATTGAACTAAAGAACTTAAAATTCAAACAGCCAAGAAAACTGAAAGAGAGAGTAGTGCAGCTAAGAGAAGAAAGCCACAAACTCAGGGAAAATAAGACGCAGTTGATTTGAAGGAAAAGTTAAACACAAGGAAAAAAAATAGTGTAGAGGCGAAAGCGAGAGAGAGAAGGCGCAAATCAGGCTAATAAAAGGAGGAAATAAAGCAGAGCAACAAAGGCATGAAGTTAATAAGTGGGAAGAAAAATGAACGGTACGAAGGCGAAGAAGGGAAAGGGAGAATAACACGCAAGGCAAGTGAGAGGAAGAGAACCTAGAGGAAACCAACGAAAGCAGGAAAGAATAAGATTTCAAAAAGTCGTCTCCACAGCGCAAAAAATGGCGAAGAAATGTGAATAAAAGAGGGAAGCAAAGTGGAGCAGACCAGGGCAAGAAGGAAACACAGAGAAGATAAAAAATAAAGGAAACGTAATTGCCCCGAAGGAATTACAGTAAAAGCAAGAAGGCAAAAGAAATTAAATACAAGAGGATATTGTAGACCAGAACTGAGGCAAGAAAGCAAGAAAGAATGTGAGCAAGAAATAGACAAGGGGACAAATCCAAGAAAAGCAAAATAAAAGAAACAGGAGGGAGAGAGAGAGAGAGAGAGAGAGACAGACAGACAGACAGAGACAGATAGACAGACAGACAGACAGACAGAGAATTTGTGAAGGCAACGAAACTGGATGTAAAAATGCAAGTTAATAAAAGAGGAAAACAGTAAGACAACCAAGACAAGAAAGTAACAAACAGAGAGAGAGGGGGCAGGAAAATAGAAGAAACTAGTGTGTGAAGGCGAGGGCGTGAGATGAAAGGAGAAAGGAGGAGGGAGGGCAGACACGGACCTGGGGTGGGGGTCTCTTGGGGGTGTGTGTGTTCAGGGCGACTCTTTCACTGTGTTCAAGCAAAGGTAATTTCGGGTCTCCTTGTGAGTCGACGGAGGCAGCTTGGAGGCGGGAAGGGACTGTGGGTGGAGAGAGAGAGAGAGAGAGAGAGAGATTCTGAAATGGTGTTGTAGCCTTCATAAACCCCTAGATATAAACATGTCCGTCCTGGGCTAAATAAATTCAGCTGGTGGTAGCAAGAATATAATAAAAAAAAGAAAAAGAAAATACGGCACTGGTTTGAAGGAATTCTGTTAAGTGTCCCCTTCCCACCGATGTCGCATTTTATTAGCTCTTTTACTCCCAGACGGTTATATCCAGCTGGGGAGATATTTTTTGGAACTGGTCGTAGTCTTCACTGATCCCTTTGCTGCGAGAGGTCTGACCTAAATTTAAACACAATAATCGTCTGGTTCTTGGAGGTATATAAGAACATACATTATCTGACTGAACAGGGTTAAGGAATTGCTGGAAGTGTTATTGATACTTTCACTGCCAGAGGTCCCCCGTAGATGAATTATAACGTCCGTCGCCAGTGAGAATAGAAAATAAAAGATGCCCGCTAACTAAGTAAGCCAGTAGAGTTTGCTGCTAACTCCTTCATTACCAAAGATTTCTCCCAGGATGGATAAAATCACCTATCACTCACATAAAAAAAAAAAGATCCTGATAATAAGGGAGGTTATAAAAATTGCTTCTAATTCTTCCCTGCAAGATAGAGTAAATGATCAATAAACATTGTAGAAAATGGTGGCTAAAGCTAAAAGAAAGGCAAAGGATTATCGCAGTAGGGGTAAAAGACCGTGAGATTTTTTCTTGTTTAAGTAATAGTATTCACCTCTCCTCTGCGCTGAGTGAAATCGTCTGGGGGTAGCATGAATAAAATAGAAAAGATATCCTAATGTTACAATACAGAGGGTGAACTAAAAAAAAAAAAAGTGGAAGGCAAAAAGTTATCCTAGAAGAAGTGAAAAGTTGAGACCATCCTCCATGTTAAATAACCAAAGTACAAACCCTAATATACCCAAGTCTGTGAATACAGTGCTCTGGAAGTGGCGTAAGTATACTGGAAAAAATGATAAACTGTAGACAGTGGAGGACAGAAAGTTATGCAAGAATCCGAGAAGGGTT
Source organism: Coenobita brevimanus (assembly GCF_032717465.1). Classification (NCBI taxonomy): domain Eukaryota; kingdom Metazoa; phylum Arthropoda; class Malacostraca; order Decapoda; family Coenobitidae; genus Coenobita; species Coenobita brevimanus. The sequence continues at coordinate 281,654 of NC_137063.1, read as the reverse complement.
ATGAGCTCCTTCCTAGTGTAGGTAACAAAGGCAAATTCTCTCCCACAGCCACCGTTCTGAGTATGATAGTTTAGTTGTTGCATGAATGTAACAGGAGAGAGCTTAAGTAACTACAGTGGAGGACAAAGAGTTATCGTAGAAGCGAAGAAAGGTTGAGCTCCTTGCTAGTGTAAGTAACCGAAGCAGAATCTCTCACAGCCACCCTCTGAATACATCATGCGTCGAAGGAACTTTTTTTTTTTTTTTTTTTTTGTCGATCCCGTGCTGAATACCGAGGAGGAGGAAGATGCATGCAATATCAAAGGTGTGCCTGCTCTCGGGAGAAATTCGAGCCATTTTTCACCCTTTTTATTGGAAGAAAGTCAGAGGGAATGGAGCGGCATATGGAATTCCTTGTATGTTGAAAGAAATGACAGTTGCATTTCATTATGGTAGGTTTGCAGTACTATCAGTGTGCCTGAGTGAGGAAAATTGTCAGCCTTTTTCACTTTTTTTTTTCTTTACAAAAATAGCGATTTTTTTTATGGTGTTCTTTTGAATTGACAAAATCAATAATATGGCCGAGTGAGTTTTTTTTTTGTTTTTTTTGTTTTTACCGTTTCCTTATGTGTATCCTTCCTTTTCGATACGGAGAGCAAACCACTGTCGTTCAAGACCAAAAATCATTAGTCTTTTTTTTTTTTATTGTCATATCACCCTAAACTGTACAGATTATCTTTGCGTTTTGTGTCCATCTTATGAGAATTCTGGACGACAAAAATAGTCTTTTATAATTATTGTTAACCTTATAAAAAAGAGAACGCCGTTACAACTGTTCTTTACCGTCATATGGTTTTAATCAGTTTACGGGTGATCTGCCGTGGTGAGAGAGAAAGGGAAGTCTCTCCTGTCCGTGTAGAACAAAGGATCAGCAAAAGGAGGATAAAATAATCAGGAGATAGGATGAAATGAAAGAAAAATAGTGTAGGACTTAGCTAAATAAAATTGTTAAGTTTTTGGAAATTTTAAATAACAGTATAAAAAAGGATGTAACAGACAGGGGAAGTCAGGAAATCTGAAGCCTTAAATCACTGCTGGATAGAGATACCGTTCCGCTCAGGGAAACCATGGCGTCAGGGCAGTGAAATTCAGTGTAATATCAGGAGGCTTGGTTTTTATGCACCCAGGCTGGCTTTATGGACTGCATTCTCGTTGACTTGCACGATTTTATCATCTCAGAGATTTTCATGATTAGTGACAGTATCATCTAGTATGTCGCTGATATAAACTGTGAACATATGCATTATACTATCGGTAAAACCTAATCTTTAATGTTACTGATGCAAAGAATGCTCATATTGAGGGTTAGTAGGCCTTCCTTAATATTATCGTGTATTTCATTGATCCAAACCATGTCGATATATCCATTACGTAATTGTTATACAGGAAGCTGCTAAGATTTAGTATGTAAAATAATTCGCTAAAGGGGGAAGTTGTGTGAGGTGTGCCCTGCCAGCGACACCCCGGGTTTATGTGGTGCTCAGACTGTATCTGTGTGTGAGTCAGCAAATTACCCTCACACCCCAGGCCTGTATATCGCATTGGACCAGAGTCCATTGATCCTTCCACTACTAGAGGTCATTTCCTATCCGTAACAACCTCACTCTGATGACATAGCAGTGCATTAGTCTACTGCTATTACCACCAGACAGGTTAATTAAGTTTTGGACAGCTATTTAAAATTTATGATTATTCATAGCCCAAGCCTTAATTAACCCTTTCAGCGAATATACATAATACATATCCCTCATAAGATGAACAAATATCATCTGGTGGCACTAAAATTTAAAAAAAATAGTAGGCCGCCAAATCGAAGAGATAACTCGGCATACATAACTAATACAACTGTTCCGAGATTTGTGAAGGATGGATGAACAGTTTCCATTTAGATACGGCGCTTCAGAGGTGGATGGTTGTATCTTGTATGGCCAACAGTAATATTGTCTAATGTGATGTGGGAAGGACGGGTGGGAGAACGAGAGGATAAGTGTTATAGTAGGCACTCGCTCTGGAGAAGCATTTTACTTAAGTGCTAGGTCAGGGATGGACAGAGGGAGAGGTAGGTAAAGGAAAGAGGAAAGGAGAGAGAGAGAGAGAGAGAGAGAGAGAGAGTTATTCGTATGGGGGAGTAGAGTCTAAAGGCCGAAGGGTACCACTTGATTTGGCTGTTCCTGGGTAGACCTTGTATTCCGTATTTTTTTTTTTTTTTTAATATTCCTTTCTATCCAACTTCAAAATCAGTCTCTCTCTCTCTCTCTCTCTCTCTCTCTCTCTCTCTCTCTCTCTCTCTCTCTCTCTCTCTCTCTCATTAGCCTTTCCACATCATTCACATTTCCCCCTCTGTCCTTGAACCACCACAACCCTCTTCGTCGTACTCTGTCCTTAAACCCTCTTTCTCTCTTTCCTCCCCATGCTCCTCTTCCCTCTCCCTCTCCTCTTTCCCACCCTTTCTCCCGCCCCCTCCCCTCCATCCCTCTTCACCCTACACTTAACCCTTTCCACACCATTCACGATTTTTTCCCCTCGAGCCCGGAAAAGATTACCCTTCGCTCCCCTCTCCCTGCCCTCCTCTCTCCTCCCCTCAGGTCCTTTCCCCCTCCCCTCAAGTCCTCTCCCCTCCCCTCCCCTCAGGTCCTCTCCTCCTCCTCCTCCTCCTCCTCCTCCTCCCTTCTTGTCTCCACCCTCCTCTACTCCCATACCTTCTCTTTTGTTCCTCAGTACACCGTTTTTTATGTCCTTACACCTCTCTCTTTTTATATAAGTATCTATATTCATTTTTATCATCCAGTTTCTGCACATAATAATAGACTTGTATTTTTTCTCACTCGCACATTCCAAGTGAAATCTTCCTTCATGCTTTTAACCACCCTTTGCGTGGGGGCTTAGTTTCCTTTTTTTTTTCAGTTTTTTCTTGAAGCAGCTTTTATGTTTTAGGAGATACCTGTCGTATTAAAAATATTTGTAAAATGTTATGCCGCTCTTATCTTCTTGTATTTTCGTCGTACATTAATGCTACAAGATACCGGTAGTATGATTGTTATTTTGTAGTGTCTTGGCTATGTGCAAAATTCCTTAACATTTCAGAAGCGGAAGCCACCCATCCCTGCCCTTAATTAGTGTAGTGCAGATGTAAACATGCTTTTACAATGATTTTACACATTGCCTGATTGGCCTATTAGCTATTACGTAAATTGCCAGATTTTACACTTTGCATTCTATATGCAGTCCGCTTACTTATTTTGTGTCCTTGGTGGGAATTAGGACTGGATGGTGGTTGTGGTAGTGGTGTGGTGGTGGTGATGCCTTCTCATTCAGGTCCTTTCTGTTTTTAATTTTCTTGTGTCGTAAACAGTACTACAACCCTTTATTTCACTCTCTTCATTTATTCTTGATTCCTTCCCTCTGCCTCTTCAGTTCAGTCATGTATTCTTTGTCTTTACATTTCTTCTTCATTTTCTTTTCCCTTCTCTTTCTTCCTTTTACGCTCTCTCTCTCTCTCTCTCTCTCTCTCTCTCTCTCTCCATAATTTTCCCTCCACTCCCCTCCTTTCTCCCCACCACTACCTCGACTCTCTTTGTCTCATCGCTCCTTCATTTTTCTTCCTGTTTCCCTCCCTCCTCTACATGGGAGCCTGAGAAGAGTTACCAGGTGATTAATGATGGCCACAACATTTTAATAAAAGCCTAAAAGTATAATCTTACTTGGGGAAATTCTGGCACACATTTTTGATAACCTCTAAGCTCTTTCTACTTAGGAAGAGAGGCTAGAGGGGGTATGGAAAAAAGTAGGGGTGGGGGAGGGGAGTAGGAGGAGGAATGGTAGGGGAGAAAGAGAGGAAGGGACGAAGGAGAGGGAGTGTAAGGAAAAGGACAGGGAAGGGAGGAGGGTGAGGCGAAGGGAGAAGAGGGTTAAAGTTGAGGGAAGGGAGAGGGATAGGGACTCGAGGTTGGAGGTGCGTTGGAGATTGGAAGGGGAAGAAGGAGGTTGGTAGGAAAGGAGGTGAAAGAGGGGAAAAGAAGAACATCATCATCATCATCATCATCATCATCTTCACAATCTTAATTCCCTCCAACACTAGAAATGAAGATTTTTTAATACATGCACGTTGTTACACA
>NC_137063.1:85000-272500 GCF_032717465.1 Coenobita brevimanus | reverse complement strand
TAAGCTGCAAAAGAACGAAAATCTGGGCCAAACTAAGGTGAAAGTAGTAGTATAGATTTACAGTTAGCCGATAAATACGAAGACTTGAATTCTCGCTCATTTTTTAGAAATTGGAATATAATTCTTGTGTTTTTTCGACCTCTGTGTTCTCCTCCTCCGTAGAATATTATGTTTTTTCATTATCGTCGCCATATTCGACACCTCCCCTCCCCCCCCTCCCGGGATAAGAGATAACGATGACAGAACCGCTTCCAGGTACTTTTTCTTTTTCTTTTTTTTCTTTTTTGACATAGCTCACATACTCCCAGACTCGTATTCTCGTCGGTTAAGGACGCTCCCTAACACCATTCCCTTAGCTCTTTATTTTCCTTAGTACGCCTTACTTTCTTCTTCTGTTACGTAAATTCTGCTAATATCGCCTTATTTTACATACATATCGTGCAAAAGGATATTAACCAGTCATATATAATAATAAAACGCTAAGGAATAAAAATAAATCACTAAGGAAGAGGTGTTAGCGACCCTCCTTAACTGATGAGAATACGGGCCTCAGTTATTCCTTTTCCTTTAACTCTCTCTTCACCAATAAGCTGCTCCTCCAACAGTCGTTTGAAAACACTAGCAGTAAGAAGGAATGTTCAACCTTTTTATTCCTATTTTCCTGTACCATGACCTTTAAATAAGGGTAAAAGTGGTTCTGTATCTGGCTGTAGGATGGGAATATGTAGAAGAATGAGCCTGTAGGATGTATGAACATGTAGAAGAATGAGTCAGTAGGATGAAGGAATATGTAGACGATGGGAAAGGGGTAGAGGGATGAATCTGTATTCTGCTGTAGGATGGGAAGTGTATCCGGCTGGGTCTCTATCAGGCTCCGGGATCCCTTTAGTTCTCTCAGCAACAAAGCCGTTCTCTCCCTCTCCTCCCCGCCCTAGTAATACGCCTCATTTTTCATGCGAAGCTCCGGCCGTACCTCTTCCCCTCCCGTCAGCGCCCCTCCCTCCTCTTATTAATTCTCCTTCCCTCCCACTCCACCCTCGAACTAGATCAGCCTTGGATGAAGTAGACGCTGCTCCACTTTGCTTTAATCTCGTCTCTCTGGTTTAATCGGTACAGCTTGGAACGTTTCTTGTAGTTTATTCTTGCCTCCTCTTAGTAATTTTCCTTCCTTCCTCCACCACCCTTGGACCCACCTATCAGCCCTAACGAGAGTAAACGTGCTTCACTCTATTTTAATTTCGTCTGTGTGGTTTACTTGGTTAATTCATAGGACGCCCCTTGTGCATTATTATTGCTGTCCCTTTTTATATTCTCCTTCCTTTTCAGTGTACCTCGAACCCTCTAAGTCAGCTCAGAAGAAAGTAGACAATGTTCCGCTCTGTTGCTGTCTCGCCCCTGTATGATGTAAATCGTAAACAGTTAAACATGACCACCCGGAGTGCAGATTTCATTCTGTACAGTATAATATTTTTCCACTACGCACTAAGTTTGATATTCCCAGAACGATCATTCTTCCTTTTGTTTTTACTCTGACCAAAATTCTTATATCCTAACCTAAGAAAGTAACCTATCTTATAAACCAGCCTAACCTAGTATTAAGAAAACAAATCTAACCTAATCTGGACTTTCCTGGAATAGAAAATATGCAAAAACTGTTCACAGAACGAAATTTGCATCCGGTGTAGGTCAATGGACAATTGTTACAACACGTCGGAGAATACGTCAGTAGTGCTTAATTTTAACGAATATCATGGCTGTACACCAAGTTCACATTAATTATATGGCTGCGAGATATAAATCTTTAGAGACTAACTTCAGAGAACTCATTCAAGGGAAAAGTTAAATAATGTTTCATTTATGACCAGCCAAAAATGGAGAGATTTAATACATTATTGCAGTAAACGTCAGCGACTTTACTCGTCTCAGGAAAGTTTGCAACATTAAAAACAGAAGCCTTATCCTTACAAAATTAATGGTGCCGGTCTCTCCCGAGCCTGGCCTTTTTTTTTATTACATATTCATAAAAAAGCAAACCTCGACCCCCTCCCAGGCCACACGTCTTAAAATCTGATGACAATAAGCTAATGTGTGGCTGTAAACTGAGAGAGTATGATTGATGGCGTGTGAGAGAGGCAGGGAAGAGGGGAAGATGAGATGGAGGGTGTTGGTGGCGAGTTTGAGGAGTTTGGGCGGGAGAGCGGCTTTGATGGACGGAAAAAAGGCGTCAGGAGGAGGTGGCGATTGTGTAAGACTAGAGTGGAAATGGGAAGAGCTGATGATATGCAGGAGGAGTATGAAAGGGAGCAAAGTTGTAATACAGGAAGAGACGAAAGGAGATGGACAGTGTGCAAAAAATTTTAGTAACAAAAAAGTACTCGTAGAGCGCTTACGTATGGCACCACCAATAAAATGTATGATTTAGTTCTGCATCCGGATCCAGTTCCACCTCAAAATGTAACCAGACAAATACTTTTACGGTAAGCCTACCGTCTTAGTTTGCCCTGTTAAGTAATCTTGGAGCACATACCCCCACTCACGCCATTAAAATTCATGAATTAATCCTGCGTCTAGATCCGCATCCACCTCAAAATGCAAGCAACTCATCCTTGATCCATTGCCCACCAATCCACTACGCTTCATCAAAATCCGATAACAACTTTTTGAGATCTCCTACACAAGCAAACAGACAAACAAACAGACAGAGGTAAATACATAATCTCCTCCAACCTCAGTGGCGTAAGTAAGCATTAGGGGATGGGGGTGATGGTATACAGAAGGAATTTATGTTGCAGAGAGTTTTGGAAAATGGATGAAGCGGTGGGAGGTGAGGAGTGTGATGCGAAGAGGGTGGAAAACGGAGAGGAACGAAGTTGATGAAGTGTGTGGGAAACCTGTGAAGGAGGAAGGGTGGGCAGGACGAGAGAGAGAGAGAGAGAGAGAGAGAGAGGACAAGGACGTGAATAGGCAGGGAAGCCGAAACGTGGGTATGGAAAGAGACAGTTAATATAGATTCATACAAAGACCGTAAATGCAAAGACCACATTGATTTTAGTTCTAAGAAGCATGTGTTCAGTGACATCTCCCCTTTTAAGATAACCAGAAAAAATAATAGAGAATTAATTGATACTAAGTGTAAATAAGGGAATAAACCAAGGAGAAGGGAGAAATTAGGTTCTTGTCAGTTGATAAAAAGGACGAGGCGTGAGATTGATGAAGGGAGAGGGGTGTGAGGAAGATGGGGAGGGGAGAGGGAGGGAGGATACCAGGAGATGAGAGTGAGTTGAGAGAGGGAAGGAAGAGAGGGAGCGGGAAGGAGAAAGAGGAGGGGAAGGGAGAAGGGAATGGAAAGTTGTGTAAGCAGAAACAGAATGACAGATAGGCAGGCTGACGGATAGGTACACATGCAGGTGAGAGGAAGATGGATCCCTCAGGTGAAAATAAAAGACAGGGAGGAAGATAAATGAGGTGAATGGAGTGAACGTAATCAAAGGGTAAAGAGGCTAATGGAAGACGAAATGAGAGAGAGAGAGAGAGAGAGAGAGAGAGAGAGAGAGAGAGAGAATAAATGACGGTTTCTGGCAAAAGATGACACTGTGACACTAGTCTGAGACCCGCAACTCTCTGTCTGTCTGTCTCTCTCTCTCTCTCTCTCTCTCTCTCTCTCTCTCTCTCTCTCTCTCTCTCTCTCCTTCATCCCCCTTAGAGGTATAAACGTCGCTACCAGAGCACAAGGAGAGAGAGAGAGAGAGAGAGAGAGAGAGAGAGAGAGAGAGAGAGGAGGGGGCGGAGGGGGGGAGATGAAGAAAAGACATTTGCCGAAAATTAAGAAGCTCGCCTCCATAAAATTGAAAACGTCAATAAAGTTTGGAAGGAAATAGTGGAATGAGCGAGAGAGAGAGAGAGAGAGAGAGAGAGAGAGAGAGAGAGAGAGAGAAGGGGGGGGACTGGGAAAGGAAAAAATATATAAATTAAGGATGATCAACAACAAAATTACGATATTATAGGCGTTAAAACAGTTGGGGAAAGTAAAAGATGACACATAGCACGTTACATAATTAGCATAACGTAACACATCACAACGTAACACAAAACATGTAACCTAACATTAAACTTATAACATGCTACACATAATACAACATAACCACCATTACCCCAAGCATCGTGTCAACATATTCAGCACGATGACCTTTTTTTTTTATATTCTGACGGTTTCCAGATAATAAACTAATCCCTGAAGTGATTTTATGGAGGTGGAAACATCTCTAGGCTCTTCCCTGCCCGTCTGTCCTTGACTAATGATTTACAGAAACAAAGTCTTTGATTCTCGTAGACTTTGCGACTAAAATAAGCCACACCACACCACACAACTCACCATACCACGTTTTCACATCACAGAACACACCATATTACGCTCTCACACTACACAACACACCATACCACGCTTTCACATCAGGCATCAACTCATACCACGCTTTCACACCACGCTACCCAAAATCCTCCACCCACATCACACCACACAGTACACCATACCACGTTGTCACACCATACAGCTCAAAATCATCCTCACCACACCACACCACACCAAGGAAATTAACCTTAAGGCCTTGAAGCTCCCGCATCTAGTACTTTTGTTCATGTTTTAGTTTGTTTTTGCTGCTACAAAACGACTTTATTAATCGTGGGAGAGCACCATGGTAGTGTTGGGGTTAATGAAGCTTATGGCTATCTATCTGTCTACTGTATATCTATTTCTGTCAGTCTGTTTAACCTCTCCAATTCAAAAAATATTTCTAAATCTCCCTAAAATCGGCAGAAATGGTGAAATATAATACGGCATGGGAGTGAAGGGGTTAATTTGCGTGGTTTGGGTCGAGGTCTCTTCTGCCTGGGCCTCTGATTAGCCCGCTCGCTTTGATGATGTCCGGTGTTTGAATCCTGTTGTATGAGAGGATGGTGTGTGAGTGTGTGTGTGTGTGTGTGTGTGTGTGTGTGTGTGTGTGTGTGTGTGTGTGTGTGTTTTCCTTAAAGTGGCTTAAGTCTGCGGGAGTGAAGCACCTCGCATCCGAATAACTTTAGTAAGAGACAGACGCACAGGGCCGCTCGTAGAACACATGAGTAATTACGTCACAGAATTCTTGTGCCCTTGAATCCAGCTACGCATTTTATTAGTTCATTCCTGCAATTTCCTGATTATTAAAGTAGAACATGCAAGCGGCTAATCACTTTCGCCCAAAATGTCAGGACTGAAGAGACTAGCCCTGGGCCCCTACGATCCTGATGGGGCAATGAAAGATAGGTAGATCATAGTAAGAAAAGAGCCGCTTGTCTTGAAGAAATTGGCCTATATATTCTGGTGACGTTTTAATTTAGTATAGTTTAATCCCACTTGACATTTTTCTCAGCCTAGGTATTTTTTTTAACCTAGGGAAGAATCTCTGATTGTGAAAGGTTTATGCAGACTTTAACCCCACCATTTCGAAACTATCTTTTGGCTGAATCAAATCTCCCGTCAAGAAAAACACACAAAAGGCGTCATCGCCCATAAGTGCTTAGTGGAAGAAGCGACCTAGACCCAGAGGTGAAGAAAGAATTTATTCTAACCGCGAAAATTAAGCGCTTTCCCTAATTCTCCGCTCGGAAATTAAGCGATAAAATATGATAATCCAGACCCGGCCTGAAATATCAACCGCAGAAACGGATAAGCTTTTGTCCGGGCCCGGGAGCTGGGACAAAAGACGGGTTCATTTCATATGCAAGTCCCGGGTCTTATCTTGGCCACAGGACGGCAAGATAACGGCAAGGTAATGCGCCGGGATTATATTTCTGTGGGAATGCTGATATAGAGGAGTGTGTGTGAGGGAAAAAGGATGGTGTTTTTAGGATTGTTAGAAAGCTGTGCACGGTTTCTTAGGGGTCCATTTTATTGGATTGAACGGCAGGGCGCCGGGATTAAATTTTTGTGGGAATGATGATAGAGAGAAAGGTGTGCACGGGGGAAAAGGCGGGGTTTGAGGGTTTGGGGGAAAGTTACGCATTTTTTAGGCTTTCATTTATATTAAATTACCGCGGAGTTTTTTTTTTATAATTGCAGCCGTGTTGTGCGCATTTATTCTGTTCCATTATTTGTCACTGAAATGTTAAGTGCCAGTGCTGTGTCCATTGGAGTGCTGATATAAAGAAGTGTGTGTAGGATAACAGATTTCTGCTTTTTGTTTCGTAGGAGAGATTGGCAGTATTTTTTTCCATTTCCTATATTTTAATACTGTCTCGATTATTGAAGTGGATTCATAAATCGAGGGTAATTCGCCTAGATTTTATTTTTGTGGTAGTGCTGGTATGGAGGAATGAGTGCAGGGGGGGAAGCGGGTTTTATAGGATTTGGGGAAAGCCAGCAACTTTTTTTTTTTGACGGGGGAGGTTGGGGTGGGGAGGGTCTTCTGTTATATCACTTTTAATATTGAAATGTAATGCCAAGTGATTATAATTTTTTTGGGTCCCTGTTATAGACCTATGTGTGTGTGTGTGTGTGTGTGTGTGTGTGTGTGTGTGTGTGTGTGTGTGTGTGTGTGTGTGTGTGTGTGCGTGTGTGTGTGTGTGTGTGTGTGTGTGTGTGTGTGTGTGTTTTAATTATATACTAGACGACATATTCCATAGGATAAATGCCGTCATTGCAGTGAAGCTATTAAGAAATCCTCCTGCCACCGAACTATTTACTGTCTCTCCTTCCCGATCCAATACCAACTTCCGGAATCCTAGAGGCCATTGCCAAGCCTCTCCATTACTTCCTAAACATCCAGCCGCTGCCAACCCCATAATACCAGGCTGCCCTCCTTTCCCACACCCTCACTCGCCGCCTCTACCTCTCCACGCCACCACAATCACCTCGACTAGACAGCTAGCACCACAAATGAGGAGGGTCTGTGTTGGTGTGGGAGGAGGTGGTATAGGGAGGTGCTGTGGAGGCTTAGACTTCTGATTTTTTTTTTTTCCTTCCCCGGTTTAGTGAGGATTCCTGGGTTATCAGTTGTTAACTTAGAGCGGATTCTTGTTTATGGGAATTTTGCTCCTGCTGATAGCGTATTTTATACAGCTCTTGCTTTTGTCTTTAAGAAGGCGTCTTATCTCTGTTCTCTTTGGAGAAAAAATCCTAAATTGCTAAAATATTCGAAGAATAGGAATATGTTTATTTTGAAAAATGGGCTTTTAAAAATTCAGAGTCGTAATGCTATCCAGAGCTCGATAATTTTCGTAACAAAAAGATCTACGTATATAGTTACACAGCTTAACAACAAAATAATATAGAACGAGAGACGAAAAAGAAAAAATATATATATTTATGATATTTGTCATTGGTCACTAATTTTGTACACGAGTGCGGTAGGGAGTGACCAAAAATATGGAGATTTGATTTATAGAAGGCAGGGCCAGTTTCTCTCATACTTCTTTATTGAGTGTCGTAAATCAGTGCCCTAGCCATCCCATTTCTTTATTTTTTTGTGTGTGTGTGTTTGAAAAGAAGCCGAGAGTAAGTGCGAGAAAGAACAAGGTGGTGAGACGTAAGTGAGGAACTGCACAGAATGGTATAAGCCTTAGTGGAGAAGATTTGTAGCATTGAAAAGTTTGTTATTTGGAAGAGGAACTCGAGGACCTGGAGTAATTGGATAGAGGGGTCTAAGTATTAGGACGCTGAAAAGTGTATGGAGGGAAACATTAGTGTGTGTTCAGGCAGTGGTAGTTCTGTTTGATGTCACTGTGATGACAAGAGTGATGTATGGATGTGAGGCGTGGATCTTGAGTACTAGGAGGGAAAAAACAGGAGTGCTGAAGTGCCTAAGATGTATATGTAGAGTGAGATGGTCTGACAGGATGAGAAATGACTCTTTGGGAGGAAAGTGTGGAGGCGAGCATACTATAGTGTGATGAAAAGAGCAGAGTAGTGTGTGTTATAGTGTTCTGGCATGTGGAGGGAATGGATGCTGAGAGTTTGATAAGACAAGGGTAGTGAAAAGATGGTGAGGGACGAAGAATAGTGTAAAAAAAAAAAAAGGTGAATCAGCATCCAGGGAGGTGAGAGGTGTGTGTGAAATGGAGAAACTGAAATGAAGTGTTTATGGAGGGATTACTTTCTATGGGTGATCTGTATATGTTTCAAAGAAGTGAAATGGCTGAGGTAACTCATAATTTAGCGGAACCTGCTCTGAGGGACGGAATGTGAGTGAATAAGGCTGCATTTTCCTGCTTTCCAGAGGTACCCCGATGTGCCTCTCATTTTCCTTTCTGCCTAACAATCGGTCTACCTAATTATCTGTGTCTAGCTATCTATATCTTCATCTATTGATCAGTCTATATCTACAGTATGTACATCAGTCATTCAGTCAGTTAATCAGCCATCAGTAAGTGAATCAATCAGCTTATCTATCTATCTACATTATCTATCTGTCTGTCTGTATTATCTACCATCTGTCCGTCTGTCTATCTATCTACCTATCTATCTGTATATCGAGAGGAGAGAGAGGGATTGTTAATATTTGGAGGAGTAAGAGCAAGTACAATAAGATAAACTGTAGGCGCTCGTGTCAACATTCGCTACAAGATGACTAGGGTAAGACAACCCCCTCCCTTCTGTTAGTGGCCAGTGACCCCGGAAGAGCGTGTGGCCACCTGAGGGAGCCACCTGGGTCCTCTGTGGCCAGAATAATGCCGCTCCTCAGTGATCTTTAATGGCATCGTTTGAGGTTATGACTATACCAGGCTTTCATGGGAATCGGCCCAGAGCTGGGAATTGTTAAGTCCTTCACTTTGAGAGTCCCCATCTTGAATAAATTTGTCTATTGACTCTGAGAGTTTAAGAAAAAACGAGTAATTCTACAACATTGGTCAAATGAACTTCTAATTTTGTAACAGGAAGGTAAACATGAATTCTCTCTTATAATTCTTTGTGTTGCTGCCCATGCAAGAAAATGTGTATACCTTCTTAAAAACTTCAGTCTATTGATTCTCGTCTGATAAAGATCCCGAGCCTCGTTCATCTCCGTTGATGGCCAGATGTAGTCAGATTGGAGGATAAAAATTTGGTTAGTAACCAAAGAGATTCATTCCTGCCCAATAACTAAGACCTGTCAGTTTTCACGCAACCATGACTAAGAATTTAAGTAGTTTGTGTGGTCTAGTTCCCTCAGATGAAAAAAAGAATAATGACCATAGTATGTAATGTTCTCAGCCCAAGGACTTCTTTTTCTTGTATATTTGCTGCTGCCAAACAAATTAATGCAGCTTAAGACAACACGCAAGGGATTAATGAACTGCTCTGAACTTGATAATTTCGAAATGAACGGATCCTGAATTCTGCTCTCTCTCTCTCTCTCTCTCTCTCTCTCTCTCTCTCTCTCTCTCTCTGTCGAGGGAACAGTTTTGAGGACTTGTAGCCTTTGTTTCCTTCTTCTTTGCATTTAAAAAATTATCTGGAAAGGGCCAAATAATTAAATAGAAAACAATACTGCGAAAGAGCAATATATTTTTCAGCATTACATAGAATCTACAAAAGTATATCGTTGTATAAAATTCTGTGCACACTTGTGAATGACATTGTTAGAAACGGGACACGAACAGCTTAATACTTCACATTGCAGTATGAGGAATATTCGCTGGTATATAAAAATGAGCGAAAAGGTGAAATTTCGCTAAGAATGTGGACTGTGTGTGTGAAATATTGGTAAAGGTATTTTTGCTCAATTTTTAATCCAATATCTGCTAAAAGCTTTCCTTGGCAAGATTAAAATAATCTGGTCGTAGCCAGAATATGACTTTATTGATGGCAGCGATGATGCATATCCAAGGGCAGTATATTTTCTTTTACGTTGAGCGTACCATGCATAAGCGTAAATGTCGAGGAAAGTACACAAAACGCAATGGAGCTTGCTACCATGTGAGTAGGAGGGAATGCAGGTATGTTGAAGAAATAATTGCCAGGAGAAGCAACAAGTGTATAAGCTTAATCCAGCCTGCTTAGACTGTATTCTTGCGGGTATGGGACACTCACAAACATATACAAACATAACTGACAAAGAAAGCACCTAATAAACATTCTCACAGACACTGACACAAAGCCGTCGATACGAACTGAAGTCCCTGTTTCATTTCTAACTGCAAATACACTGGGGTAAAAATACCATGCCCAAACGCCTTGTGGACGACCCGGGAATTGAACCTCTCGATATGAAAAAATATAGGGCTTACATTTATGCCCGTGAGCTGTACGAGGTTCACAGGAGCAGACAGTCATTATTTGCTAGGCCACTGTCTTCCCTTAGAACACGTCCAGCTGCAGTTGATTTACATCCAAGTCCATAATATGGGTGAACAGGGGAAAAGAGAAAATTACAGACCCGGTCTACAGGTCTGAGTGGCCCGATAATTGCACTTGGGTTCTTCTGGTTACAGGCTAGATGTGCTAACCATTGCTGCATCGGCTGCTTCCTCTTCTAAGCACGATTGACAGACAAAACCCCCAAATAATCCCCCAGACTGCGACATGCAACCACCGCTGTATAATCCAAGTCCCTATTTCAGTCCTGGGGGGGAACAGGGTGGGATAGACACCCCCCTGTGGAATATTCAAGCAAACATCAATCCCACAGCTGTTCAATTACTTGTTAATTACGAAGTTAATTATAACCTCGTTAATCACAAAGTAATCGGAAAAAAATAATCACATGGAGTTGAGTTTTGTATAATGTGGGATTTGTGGGGTTTAATGACCTTTTTTTTTTTTCCGGCAGAGTACTGACGTAATTAATTCATTTGATGTGGTCGCAAGCAGTATTATGTGATTTAAAGCTGAGTTGAAACTAAAGGTATTATATTCCAGAAGCTGAATGTTTGCATCGTAGCGTGTGTGTGTGTGTGTGTGTGTGTGTGTGTGTGTGTGTGTGTGTGTGTGTGTGTGTGTGTGCACTTCAGTTTGTAGACACCATATACAAAGTCAGTTATATACCCTTAACGAGTAACTCTCTCTCTCTCTCTCTCTCTCTCTCTCTCTCTCTCTCTCATTTTTGTTATTATTATTTTTTTTTATTATTACTGTATATGATGAACGAGGAATCAGGGAATAAAAACAGAGAAGGGTTAAATTCCACGGGGATAGTTTCGTCTTTTCTACACAACTAAAGCATACTTTCCAGTAATCTAACATCTACTGTGGTCACGCGTGCATGCAACATTTATGCAACTTACGGAAGATCGAACAACGAATTTGATTAACTCCTTCATGATCGAAACAGCTCTGGTATTCTGTTTAGCCAATGACAAGTCAATCTGTTCAATGGAGAGTCACATGATCCTGAGAATGTGTTATACAGTCACCGTTTCCCCTTTCACACTCTATATTAATCCAGATGAGTGTGCAAAGGGACAGGTGAGTGTTGGCAAGCATCTCTTCTGTAACTCCTGCTAAGATGGCGAAAAATAAAGCAAAAGAGAGACCTTATGATGATGATTTAGTGTATTGATATCGGCACCATACCAGCGTGTTTTGCAGTGGTGCCTGTGAGCGCTGTCAAAGTTATGAGTGCAAATGTTTATCCAATTGTGTTGCCAGTTTGTATAAGGGAGAGGGAAAGAGGGGGTAGAAAGGCAGAGAGAGAGAGAGAGAGAGAGAGAGAGAGAGAGAACAGGGAGGAATGACAATAATGAGGAGAAAAAACAGTATGATAGGCAGGGATGAAAGCAAGGATAGAGGAATGTGAGAAATATATGTGTTATGAAGAAAAATTAAAGACAGCAATTAGGGTAGGAGAGCAAAATAATAACTGGGATGAACTGGAGTAAATCAGGGGGAGGTTTTGGGGTGTTTGGTAGAGAGAGAGAGAGACAGAGAGAGAGAGGGGGGGGGTGAAAGATTTCGTGCAGAGAACAGTAAGAGAATCATTATAATAAAAAAAAAAAAGACCGAGGAAGACATATAATAGGGGCAATAGGATCGTTCAAGGTAATCTCTTTCTGTCTGTCTGTCTGTCTGTCTGTCTCTCTCTCTCTCTCAATCAGTGTTTTATCCTTTTTCGCTTTCCCCTTTTCCCACTGTGAGTGACACGTGTGTTTGACTCTCTCTCTGTTTACACTCAATTTGTTCCCCTATATCGTTTTGTTTGTCTGTTCTCCTGTGTCCTTTCCAGTGAGGGAGGGGAAGTTTTCGATTTATTTTTTCTGGGCACACCATCCTTTTCCTTAATGCTGAGAGTTAGGATTTAAGCAGTTCAGAGCGAGTACGCCTACTTGCATACTTTTTTCTTGCCTTGTTAGACGCCAAGTATATGCGTACTCTATTGGTGTTGTTTCGAAATACGCCATTGGCTTGCCGACCTAACCAACCAACAATATCCATCTTCACAGGGCATCTCACCTGTACACCCACGCATCCACCCACCACAACCTCCGCCCATCCCACCCATTCCTCTCCAACCACCCCACATTTTTTCAGGCCTTCAGTACTGATCTTCAATACGATGAAGTCATTTATTTGTTTCTGCTAACATTGAACGGTTTTATAGGGCTTACGGTGGTAACGGTAGTAGTATTGGTAGTATTAGTAGCAGCAGTAGCTGCATGCACAGGCACGGGTGGATATAAACCCAGTGGACTGCAGGCTGGTTTTACCATTTTCCTGCAGTCCACTATCCTCCTTTAAATGGATAGGAAGGGGACTGAGGGAGGTTTATATAACCAGACAACATCACCGCCCGATCATATCGATGTCACCACGTGAAGGAGTCCCTCTCCTACACCACGGCCTGAAGGCTGTATCTAACCTCAGACCTCCCCAGTCCGAAAAATTTCTCGTAGGCAGAATAGTGTCAGTGGAAGACAGCACATTGGTACTTGATCTCCCTTCAGAAAAAAATGAAATTACAAAAAAAAAAGAAAAAATCTAAGTGCTTTATTAGGCCTATTCCACCAGGCATAGGAAAGAGTTTTTCTTCTTTTTGTATATAGCCAGTCACTGTTGCAAAATCATGCATGTAAAGAACATGCTTTTGTCTCCATGCATATGTTAACATGCAAGTCTGTGTGTGTGTGTGTGTGTGTGTGTGTGTGTGTGTGAATGTGGTGCGTGCGTGTTTGTTTTTGTGAATGTGTTTGTATTTCTGTGCATGTGTGCCTTGTTTTCGTCTGTGTGTGTCTATATGCAAACCCAAACGAACCCACACACCCACATCCTTCCCTCGACCAAAACACAACAACACCCATGTGGAAATTTCTTGTCATTCCACAATCTAATTTTAGTCTCCGCCCGTCCCAGCAGGTCAGGGTCTTATGGCCGGTTTTACAAGGAATTTTGCCGGCATTCTCGACCGTAATGCCTGAAATAAGGGTTGTTGTTGTGCAATTCCTTCCTCTCTTCCTTTTTTCGCCAGGCTGTAAAGTTAAACGGGCGAGAGGGGTGAGAGGGTGATGAGAGGGGCGAAGAGGGGTTGTGTGTGTGTGTGTGAGAGAGAGAGAGAGAGAGAGAGAGAGAGGGGGGGGAGGATAAAAAGAGATGAGGTACTAAGAAGGGTTGAGAGGAAGAGAGGAGTGAGTGCGTCTCGAGAGGTAGGAGTGAGGAGAGAGGATGGGAGAGTTGGAAGTGGATGATGAGAAAGGTTGAGAGTGAGAGATGGGATATGTTAGATTAAGTTAGGTTAGAGTAAATTAGATCAGAAGAGGAATGAGAGGATGAGGAATGAGGGTGAGATAAAGTCGTACTAGGAATAGAATACACTGCAGTACGTACTCGGGCTGAACAGATTGAGGCTATTTTCAACCTCTTCATCCAGTAGAGGGTTTGTTAAGCTGCATAAAATCATCCTCCATCAAGTAATAATGCAGTATACGTCTCTTGACAAATTGGGTGCCACTGTGGTGATATACTTTTAAGTCCTGCTTCTTCCCGACTACTTAAAAATCCTTCTTATCCTGGTGGGAATGAAGAATTTTTTATCTAACTCCTCCGGTCTGATGTCGGTCATGAGGTGAACAAAATCGAGTAGAAGCAGGAAGAATGAAATACTAAATAGGTCATCGGATTGAAGGGTTAAGCGTAATTATCAAAATAAATCACCGAGGAATAGATATTACGAAATGCATTGGAAATACGATCCATGTATGTGATGCAAAAAAAAAAAAAATCACGCCAATTATACAGTTTGAATTTTAGTATAACACGAGCTTCAAAGGGAATTAATTGAACTTTAAAGCTACGTGAATGGCCAGTGGGCTTTTGCATGTCACAGTGGCATTACAAGCTATTACATTTTGCAGCCCTTCGTTTACTGCATGTGCATAGCCAGTTTAACCCCATCACCCCGAGAACGTCATCTGTACTTCATTCGGTCTGTCCTTTGATGATTATATGATGCTTAGCTTAAAAGAGCACCCTGGAAGTGAGGAAGTCAGTTGAAGAAATCTTTTTATCATTTCCCACTAGCAAGACTCTTTTTATCACATTCCGTTAGCAAAGTTCTGAATGATTTAAAAATAACAGAAATAACGTTTTGAGCTGAGGGGGTTAAAGGAGAATTACTTAGATGTTACCGTAAGTTTTCTCGAATTTCCTATTTTGAGTTTTCCTATTCCTGCCTCCTACTCAACCCACAGTGATGGAAAGTGACGCCTTCATTTTGGATACCGAAAAAAACTCGACAGTTCAACTGCCTGGTTATACAAACGTCCCTCAGCTACTTCCCTAACCCCTGATTGGAAGATGGTGAACTGCAGATGAGGAACTTTGGCCTTCAGTCCACCGAGTTCACGTTTCATTTAAGACGGGGGCAAAACAACAATAATTCATCCCCTTTTTCATAGCGGGCTTAGCCTTTGGTTCCTTCTTCCTCGCATTAAAAAAAAAAAAAAATACTGTGGCGAACCTCTCTTGGTTGTAAATTATCTCGTAAGCTAGATTAAATAGCATGAAGATGGTAAAAGTAAAATATACTTAAAAAATCACCTTAGTCTATCAAGAAACACAGAAAGAGAAAGTGCAAAAGTGGAAACACTAGGCGTAAGAGGCAATATAAAGTCAATGAAAAGGTGTTACGAAATTTCGCACGCCAAGCCGGAAAACGGCTGAGTGACGTAATGGTAGGTAGTAACAAAGTTTTTGAGAATACATGTCCATCCATCCATGCATACGAACATCCATCCATTCATCCTTCCATCCAATTCCCTGTTGCCGCATCAGGAGCGTAGGTGCACTGGGGTAAGCATTCCAGTTCAAATATTTAAAAGCGGGAACAACTATAATTTGTTTACACTAACTTGGTCAAGATTTTCATCCCTGTGCAGCTTATTTCACGTAGATCAGTGGCAGAAAAAGACAGTGGTAGGGTTCTACAGTCTTTCCCTAGCACTTCTTCATGACTAGCATCATACCCTCCACTTTATCTGCTGCTACAATTCGGTATTTAAGGTGAAGCGATGGCAATTTTAGGCCAGGTTAGAGTAAAATGGGGACAGTTGCTAACCCCTGAGTGACATTAGACTATGAGCGCAGTAAATACCGTAGTCTTATGGTGAGCCTTAAAATACACTAATTAATTTTTTTACCTATATATTTTTATATCCAGAAGACATATTTATGACCCTCATTCCCATCCCAGCTCAACAATGTAAGGTCAAAAACAGGGTCAGTACCGTGACCCATTATTTGATCTATTATTGCGTGAAATACGGTACAGGTCATTCAGATATATATATATATATATATATATATATATATATATATATATATATATATATATATATATATATATATATATATATATATATATATATATATTTTTTTTATATTCAGATGTGCATGTGTGTGTGTGTGTGTGTGTGTGTGTGTGTGTGTGTGTGTGTGTTAACTTCTGGAGATTACAAGGAAACTCTCTCTCTCTCTCTCTCTCTCTCTCTCTCTCTCTCTCTCTCTCTCTCTCTCTCTCTCTCTCTCTCTCTCTCTCTCTCTCTCTCTCACACACACACACACACACACACACACACACACACACACACACACACACACACACACACACACACACACACACACACACACACACACACACACACACACACACACACACACACACACATTGCGACTAAAGTGGGAGATGTCATGCTAAAAAATACTCTCCCATTGCCCACCCTTCTTATCTAAATCTCTGGCCACTTCTTCCACAAAAACTCACAGCGTTATCTGGCTTTAGCGTTTCTACATTGCACTAATTTTTTCTATGTGCATTTTCGTACTTTTTCCTACGATTCGATATATATATATTTTTTTAATCCTTCTCCGACATCTTTTCGTTGATTTTCCCTGATCACCTCTTTTACAAATAATTCCCGGCTTTAGCTTAAGAATTCTACGATGTCCTGTTTTCTCGTTTATTAATCCACTTTTTAGCACTTTTTATTCATTTAATTCTAACGTCAAGATGGTTTAGTAGTAAGAACAATCAAGTGCCAGAGACGGACTTTCATAGGTTCGATCCCTAATTGGTGACAGGTATTATTATTATTATTATTATTATTATTATTATGTGAGTTCGTCAAGGGAAGTAGGCTGATTACTTCCCCAAATATGTATACTGCATCAAGGCAGCCTAGCCTCGGGGCCTTACACCTCGATGAGGATAAAATGGGATTGACTGTTGGGTAGTATTTACTTTTGCGGATTACAATTTCTATGCTTTTCTCTCTTTTTTTTTTCTTTTTAAATTTTGCTACAACAGTAAGCCTATATTGCTCCATAACAACCATAGAAACCTGAGGCTAGACAATACGAGTAGTCTAGATATTTCAGGCAAAAGTGATAACTTTTCCCCTTCCTGTGTGGCATTATGAGAGCATTAAATTTCATTCCGACTTTTAAAGTGAATTTTACTTGTTACGTATGAAAGGACTACCTCTGTTATTACGTTTATATATATATATATATATATATATATATATATATATATATATATATATATATATATATATATATATATATATATATACATATATATATATATATATATATATATATATATATATATATATATATATTTATGTATTTATTTGCTTCTCCCCTTCCCTCATTCTCAGGGAGTTCACACCGCCGGTCGTCACTGAAAAACGATGAATTATGCTTTATTGCTTTACCTTTTTGGACTTTTATTTCAGTTGTTTATACTTGCAGACTTTTTATGTATGCTATGGTTTTGTTGTTGATATATTTTATTAAATTTTTTACAGCTTTGTGAAATCACAATCATTGGAGGAGAAGAAAGGCCACGGTACGGAAGTTAATTATAAAGTTTTTAATATCATAATACAGGTATTATATTAGGTTTCCCTATTTTTATTAAGGGTTTTTATTTCAGTCATACTCGACTACTTTTTATTCAGTTTTTACTCTCCTATTTTTAACAGATTTAGTTCACATTTTATTTGCATACTCGTTTTATTTAATTTATATTACTGATTTCCCGTTTTGTTTGTTTTATTTTGTTCGTAGTTTTATTGCTTTATCCTTTTATTTTTTATTATTTACAACTTCATGTGTCCCCAGAGAGTCCCCACTGTCAGCCGTCACTCAAAAAGCGGCCGGCGAATCAGTCCACCGATAAAAAAGTTTAGAGTTTTATAGAAATTTGCTCTGGCTGTGGTGCATCCAACACACACACACACACACACACACACACACACACACACACACACACACACACACACACACACACACACACACACACACACACACACACACACACACACACACACACACACACACACACACACACACACACACACACACACACACACACACACACACACCTCACTGCTTTTTAAAATATTTGCCTTAAACATTGGACCAAGAATATGTGAAAATAGTTCATGATGAGGTGGAGACACCAGTAAGAATATATCAGTAAGAAAAATGCCATAGGAATCACCGGCAATGAATAGTAAAAAAAAGGAGAAACGTCAGCATCGCTTTTTTTTTATTTTCATTTTGTGTATAGTCAGTGGATAAAAAAAATACCAATCACGGCGTTTTGTGTGTGTGTGTGTGTGTGTGTGTGTGTGTGTGTGTGTGTGTGTGTGTGTGTGTGACTTTTACTTTATGGAAAGAAAAATGAAATAATCGGGTCAGGAATTCGTCGCGTGTAAAAAAGAAAGAAAAAAAGAGAGATGGATTTGTAGGATTTAATTTTTCAACCTACCTTTGTGTTTTGAATAATGTCCTGTGCAGCATGGGAAACAACAATATTTCGGCATTAAACACGCCGTGTTACTGATGGTGGAAGGCGATGCACTGGCCACCTATTTGTGTGTATACTCCAGCATCTTGTCTAGTAGCCCACTCCCTTGCTAACAGTGTATCCACCCACCTTCACATCCCACCACTCTGGCCCTGTCATCGACGTGTGTGCGTAGGGATATGCTACAGATACGTTGCTCAAAACCATTATAGCCACCTAGGAAACAAGAGCAGTGAAGGCAAGTGACTGAAAGGGGATGTGGTGGTCAAAGAGTATAGAGTGTTTGAGTGAAAGGACGCGAGACCGCTCCCAGACTCGATAGGGAACAGTTTATGGATTTCGATAAAATTCGTGGTTGATGTCACTTAGAATTTGGGAAAAACTTTTCGTTTTTCACAACCGGAACTGTTCCTACGGCTGCCATGAGATTAAGTACCGCTGTGAGATAATGAATAGTTGTATGCTGGCATGTAAGAGGACGTGACACGAGAAAGTAATAAAGGAATGTATCTGACACTGAAATAAACAGTCATGAGCTTTGTATGATGAAGTGACGAGAGGTTTAATGTGAATATATAATCACATAGGTCTGAGCAAGATAGTTTTGTGGAACGAAGAGGAAGCTGATGTAATTGGGAGTACTTTAAACATTAGAATATTTTTGGTGGGAATAGGAGGAGGAAGCGATCAGTGTAAGATAATTGTATAGACTTAAGGAGGAACTGAGTTGAAGTGCAAGGGCACGGTTTGAAAGGTATTGTTAAAGGTGAAATTATGGATCTGAAAAGGCAGAGTGAGGAATGAATGGAGGTTTGTGGCTACGGCAAATACTGGCAGTGGACGTGAGTATGACAGATGAGTGACGGAGATGAATTTTAGATATGAGGTGAGTGGGTAGATTTCGACACACCAGCAGACTTTTATGTATCTCATCTACTCACTCAGCTCATTCACTCATATACTTGCTTACTCAGTCACTCATTCATTTGCTTTAATATCACCCACATACTCATTCACTCGCTCATTCCGTGATTGACTTACTGACCGACTCTCTCACTCACTTTCTCTTAGCCATATACATACCCGCTCACACAGTTACTCACTCGTTCTTTTTTTGACATACTTGTTCACTCACACCTCTTTCACTCACTCGCTCACTTATTCATACTTTCAATCTCACTCACACACAGTTCTCTGCCATATTTACCTGTCTCTCACTCCTACGTAACTTATTAACCCATTCAGTGCGATGACGGACTTGGAGACGAGAAGAGGGAAGAAGCTATTGTTATACTGTACTTTTCGATTGCACCGGGATTAAGACAGATCATTTTTCTACCAAGTCTAAGTCTTCCCCTAGAAGACGACCCGCAATAGTCATTTTACATGCAAGTCCTGAGTGTTGTGGTAATTGAATAGAGCCATCCGCATCAATCTATATCAGGTCGACTGCAAGACCAGACCTTCTCCCTGAATTGAGTTTGGGAGCCAGAAATAGCCCTTTCTTATGTTGGCAAGTATGAATGGGGAAGGGGATGTTGGCAGGATACACACACACACACACACACACACACACACACACACACACACACACACACACACACACACACACACACACACACACACACACACACACACACACACACACACACACACACACACACACACATGGGCATAATTTGTCGTTTATTTATGAGGCAGTGGAGGTACCGTACTAATGAGCGGTGATGCACGGCAGGGATATGGCGGTGGCAGGAAACCATCTCGAAATCCAGTTATTCACCGAAACTAGGCCATCTGTTACCCTTGCAGGAAATAGGCAGTTGCTATTGAACCAGGCAGATGTAAAGGCGACACGTGTACAGAGAGCAGGCATGAGGCAGATAGAGGAAGGCTTGGCAGAGTGAGTAAACTGCGTGAGGCAGTTGGCTAGAGTATGAATGAGGCAGGTAAACGAGAGTGAAGTGTAGTGATGTGTGCATGTAACGGAGATTTACCTTAAAATCGTTCAGTCCAAAGACCTTTTTATTTCTATTGGTGCTGCATCCAGGTGGATATATTCAATTTTGAAGGGACGTTTTTTTTTTTATTTAACTGGAGGGGTTAGATATAGCCCTCAGATTTTTCATTAACCCCTTCAACACGGTGACGAATTCTGTATTATGTGCTTGCTTCCTTCAGTTGATTTTTGTTCAGATTTGGAGAAACCATTTGTAATGACTCGGTGACGTGGTTACAAACAGTCTCCATTTACCCTTTCACAACTAGACTTCTCTGCCTAAGCTGAATAAAATCGTCTGAAGACATAAAGATTAAGATAAACAAGTACGTCTTCGGATTGAGGGGGTTAATAAAGATCATTCCAAAGTTTTTAAAAAAATCGTCGGAAGAGAGTTGGAATATTATATAAAGTACGTCATTGGACTGAAGAGGTTAAATTATGCAGGGGTGATTCATACAGAACTGAAGGAGACGAGAGCGAGGCGGGTTGAACTTAGAAGGGTATGAATTAGGAATCAGGGTGAATCATTGAGACTGAGGCAGGCAGCGATGATTCATTCAGGGCGGAGGGATGAATGGAGGAGGTAGTCGAAGGTGAACGAGTCTAGAATGAGGCAGGAAAGGCATGCAGAGGGAGAGAGGGTGGGGAGAGGCAGGGGAAGCACTGGAGAACAGAGAGGATTGGTGATGGGGAGGAAGAGGGAAACGAAATCAAGACATACTGTACAGGGTTGAAGATGGTGGGTATGAGACATTCAAGAATAAAGGAAAAAGGTGAGAGAAAGAATAGAAAATAAAACATTGGAGGAGGAAATGGAAAGGAGGAATGGAGAACTGACTTAATTTGAAGCACGAAAAACACGAAAAAAAAAAAAAAGAAGGAAGCAAGAGCTAAACACCATAAAAATATAAGACTGAATGGAGCATATTATTATGAGAAATACAAGGATGGTGAAAGTAAAGGTGAGGAGAGACTAAAAAATAGGAACTGGTGATGCTCGACGTGCAAGGGGAGAGGGGAATGAAAGATCAAGGAAACAAAGCACAAAGATGATGAGGGTGAGCCTGAAAGACGCATGATAGGGCACATTATTGTGAGAAGAGGGCGCGGATGAGATGATAGAGGATCAAAAGGAATCAAGGACTGGAGGATGGGCAGAATTGAAACGTGAGAGTGTGTAAAAAATGAAGTAAGATATCAAAGATGAATACATATTATAAGGGTGATGAAGGTAGAAGTAATAGGTACAAGGACAGGGCTAATAGAGGTGAAGAAGGAATGAAAAGTAGGCAGTATTGCAACATGAGAGGGAGAAAATGTGAAGCATCACCTCATAACTCTGTTTCATATCCTACCTTCCATAATCATCTCTTCATTCCTCTGCTATTTCTTCATTAGGTCTCATCCCCTTTTACTAGTCTTTTCTTCTCATTTCCCCTGTTTTGCTTCCTCTCATTTAAGTTCCTTCTTTTCTCCCTTCCGTCATTCTCTCAACCTTCCTCTTTTGCTTCTTTCTCCTTCAGTCTTCTCTTTTCACCGTTTAGGATTCCCTCATTTCACAACTCTCCCTCTTCTCATCCACCCATCATCATCATCTCCCTACCTCTTGTACTCCTTCAGTTTCCTTACTTTCCTCCCCTCTTTTTACCTCCCCTCTTCCCTCCCTTCTCCACTTGTCATCAATTCCCTCTCATCTCCCCTCCTCCCATTTCACTACTTCCCTCATGTTTACCTACTAATACAAATCAAGGGGGGAACTTTGGTAACTCTGTCTGTCTGTCTGTCTCTGTCTGTCTGTCTGTCTGTCTGTCTGTCTCTCTCTCTCTCTCTCTCTCTCTCTCTCTCTCTCTCTCTGTATATATATATATATATATATATATATATATATATATATATAGATCATATCCAGTACTGTGTGGTAGGTGGTGGCGACCGTCATCCACTCACTTGGTGTGGTGCTGCCTGCTTCTTCCTTGGCCTTTGTCATTCTGTTTCTGTGCCTGCCCTCCTCTCTTCCCGTTACTCCCATCGTTCCTGTCACTTCTTATTCCTTTTCTTTCCTTTACAAGTGGCTATACATTGGGTGACAAGCCAAATAGTTTCCTGTAAGCCAAGAAACCATTTACAACGCTGGGTGGTAACCATATAACCAAACCATACGTGCACTCTACGTGTCAACAAGTGGGTTGGTGGAGGGTTAGTGCCCCTCCCCATAAAACAAATAACTCGAAGTCAAATGGCCACCCCTTACGGGATATGGCGTCTGGCAATAGATAGATAGATAGATATCCAATACTTAACGCTCCCGCTACCCCTTTCCGCCTGATATAAAGTTGATATCTAATACTCCTTAACACGACCCTCTCCCAACCTCTGCCAAATATAAAGTTCGTATCCAGTGCTCCTTAACCCTACCTCAAACCCCACCACGCGATATAAAGCTGATATCCAGTGCTCCTTAACACTTCCCACACACCCCACCGCCAGATTTCAAGTTCACACCTTTTGCTACGTAACATTATCGTCACTCCTCACAGCCAGGTATAAAGTCCATACCTAATACATTTTAACAGTACCCCTCCCCACCACCAATACACAGTTGCCATCTCATGCTCCCCTGCGTAATGGTTAGCTCAGCCGCCTTTAAAGTGGCAAGCATCGCTGGGTTCGAGTCCCACGCCACCCTCTTTATATTCATGGTTTCATCAGAGCCAAGATAAAAAGAGCCTCCGCCGGGATCGATCTTGTTCTTGCCACTTTAAAGGCAACCATGACGACTGCTTAAGCAGCACGCACAATTATAGCCAACGCACATAAATGTTTGGTATAGGCAGGCGTTCATCATCATCATCATCATCAACATCATAGCCACTTCTGTGTATGCTGACTTTTAATGTTTTGGTCTTACTACATACAGTCGATTATACTCGGTTTAGTAAAGAACTTACAAACAAAAGATCTTAGATACGTTCAGTGAAACTAGTTTTATACATATGACGGCTTAAAGTCTGAAAAGTGTTTGTACTTCCAGGGAAACTGAACAAACGTGAGCAAAAATCACACAGATTTGTTCAGACGCACCACGTAACATAGCGGGGAAGACAGTTCCAGAGCTGGCTGATGGTATACATGCTCTGGGCAGAATTTCGCTGTACTTTCAGTTGGGTCTTATATTTCCCAGTAACTGCAGATTCTGAAAGATGTATACTGCTTTACTTCAGTGAATGCGGTATTACGATATGATGATTATAAGGAAAGGAATAACACAGTACGAGTATATCCCAAGGTAAAAAAAAAAAAAAAAAAAAACGCATTACACTCATACATGCCAATCATCGTTTAATCACAGTATGATCACATTGTTAATATTGCTGATTAGGTAAGGGCAAAAAATGCAGTGGGAAATACTGTGCAGTTCTGGTTTTGGTGATGTGTTGACAATCGCATGACCTTTGCAAAGAAATCCCCTTTTGTTCACCGATGCGATGCTCTTCGTGTCGACTCAGTGGGGGCTGTCTTCTGTGTGTGTGTGTGTTTGTGTATGTGTGTGTGGAATAAGTAACACAAAGCTCAGAAGCCTCTCTCTCTCTCTCTCTCTCTCTCTCTCTCTCTCTCTCTCTCTCTCTCTCTCTCTCTCTCTCTCTCTCTCTCTCTCACACACACACACACACACACACACACACACACACACACACACACACACACACACACACACACACACACACACACACACACACACACACTGTCTTGCATTATGAGCCAACGTGCCGACAGACAGACTGAGCATAAGAGCCTCATATCCATAACGTGCATCAGAACCAGAAGCAAGGCAACCCTCCAAGATAGACCCATTTGTACTGAAAGCCTCGACCGTGTACAGAAAGGGGGACGTGTTCTTGTTGGCTCGGGAGAATTAGCAACTCCTCTTTCTCACCGATTTATTTTGCCCATTATACCTTAACTCCTTTAATTCGAGGAATTTGTTTATTGTTGCTGCTTACTATTGATTTTATTTAGTTTGAAAGATACTGTTCAAAATAGAGCGGATAGATGTGGATGTCATTAATTTCTTCAATACAAGAAACCCCCTCTAATTTGCAAAAAAAAAAAAAAAAAAAAAAAAAAAATCACCTTTAATTAACAAGAATGAGATTATAAAACGGTTTGAGGTGATAGAGTTGATATTCTCTATGTTCATGATGAAGGCTGTGATGATAAAAAAGATATTTATTAAAAACATAACAGAATATCAGAGTGCATTACGCAAAATAAATCTCGAAGGAAGAGCTGATACAAAGTGTCTTACGCCAGTGAGAGTACAGCCGGAAACAGTACGAGATCCATTACTTTATCATCATCATCATCTAGACCTTTTTCACTCCTAAGGACTATTGACGCAGATTACAAGCTAAAATTATTGGCTAATAATTCAGTAAGCAGAAACACTCAGACGTTTTTAGTTTTATATTTTATGTTACTGCTCTTCACATATGCAAAAAATAAACAGAAGTGTATATACAAAGAAGAAATATGCACTGGACAAAATCCCAGTGGAGGCAAATAACCCTTGGCAATAGAAAAACAAAGGAACGAGTGCGTCCTCCATGTCAATATCTCTTGCATGCGTAAAAATTTCCCTGGCGTTTCTGAGTCTTCTTAATTTTTAAACATCGTGTGGCATTGTGTAGTTGGGGTCGTAAATGTTATATATAGTACTGCATTGTCTAGCATGTCAGCCAATGCAGTACTAATGCTAGATATTCTGGTCAGAGCAATGAATATTTCAACTTAGTAACTACATTTGGTACGACAATATGTAAAGCTGTAAGGAAAACGTCTGCTACAGGAATCGTGTCGGCGGAGCAAAAGTTTTATATAGGTAGAGAGATAGAGTTAGATAGCTAAATACCGTAGATACTTAAAACAGGAAGTTCATGCTACCTAACTTTAAAGTCAGAAAAATAAGCAACAGTGGCAGTGAAATGTTAGATTGTCAAATATAAGTGGCAGTTGTGTTTGTCTGTCAGTAGAAGTATGAGTCTGTTTGGTGCAGTATGCGTGTGGTGTGCTGGTGTGGCCTTTGTGGGTGGAATATGTGAGTGAGTGTGTACGATGGAGTGTGCGTGTATGCAGCCCTTATATTACAACCGAATGAAGGTGCCGAGTCCATGACCATGCTTGTGTGTTGGAGTGTGCCTGTTTATGGGTCTTGTGTGCGGTGTATAAAGATAAGACGAGAGTGGGTAGTATTGAGGCAGAGAAGTAAGCCTTGGTGTGAAAGGTGGAAAGCATTGTAAAAGTTTTGAATTATGAGTTATAATTACATGATTTTGATAAGATTCTTGGAAGGTGATGCCTGTACCACTACAAACTTAATTCCTCCATAATAAAGCACATAGTGAAAATACTATTGATTTCGCATATGTAAAGTTAGCATTATTTGTTGTTCACGCTTGCAACAAATAATGAAGAGTTAATAAAATCTGTATTACACGCAAAAACATATCATGGATGCATATATTATTTATTATTAACAGTAGATTCGGAGTTTAACCATTCCATGAGTACTCTCTGCGGTTTTTATGAAATTTATATCCTGAAATGTCTCCCTCTACACTTGTTTCCCCCACCTCATATTGCCGTGGTTCTGAGGGACCTGGGAGAACTCTCTGTTGTACTCTTTTACCTTTCCTCTTGTTACTAGGAAACAAGTGATTCCGTTTGTTATATGGCTGGACCTGCTCGCTGGGATCGTAAGATGCGTGTGCTCTGAGTATGGTTGTGCGACTAGATCTCCCTCTTTCCAGTTTACGAGAGAGAGACAGACAGACAGACAGAGACAGAGAGAGAAGGTAGTGTGGAGGGAAGCAGCTAGGATGTGAGTGGAGTGTGCGTATGGGTTGTAAGTGTGGTGTGGATGGAATGTAAGTCTGGAATATAGGACGCAAAGTATCCTCGTCTTCTCCCCTATTCACTCTATCTCACTCCCTCATTTTCTCCCTGCTATGTTCTTTTAATACTTCCTTCTCTTCCTCCCATGTGTTTTAGTCTTTTCAGCAGCTATTTATTTTTATTTCATTTCCTCCTCTCATCATTTATCTTTCCACATGTCGATGTTATAGTCCTCTCTACATCCTCTTCTTTTTGTCTTAGTTTAGCATTTATATGTCATTGTTTATATTTACCTTAGTATTGGATCCTCCTCCCCCTTTCATATTTTTAATCCTTCATCTCTTTGATATAGTTCTTTACTGTTCCTCCTTCTCCTCTCCTCCCTTCTTATCACTCCCCCATTCATACGGTGTTTCCATTCTCTTCTTCCAGTGTTCATGATTTTTATTTTGTAAGCTGGTGTCTCTGTAATTCCCACTCTTTCTTTCATCTCTTTCATTCGTTCCTCGTTCGTACATTACTGCTTTCATGTTCTTCCTTTGGCCGTGCATCATTTTGCCCTTCCCCTTCATCTCCTTTGTCACTTGCATTTCCATTCATTATTATTTCCCCCTCCTTCTCCCTTCTTTATTTACCTTTCTTTTCATTATGTTTGTGTGCCTCTCCACTTCCGTCTGTTCCTCTCATCTTCCTTTATTACCTATCATGTCTTTATGCACACATCATTCCTCTCACGTTCTCCTTCCGTCATTCATTTTTCTTACCGCTTTCATTTACTGTAGGTATTTCATCTTACTTCCAATTCTATAATCTTGTTTCTTTTTGTTTTCACTTTCTTACAGTTTCCTTCTTTTCCGTATTCATTAACTCGTTTATTGCGTTATTTTCATTAGTTACGCAATGTACCACAATATTTGTTTATTGGGATTTCAAATACCTTCTTTCTGTGTTCGCTAAGGAAGTGTTGAGAAGTCCCCTAGGCAATGAGAAGATGACTCCGTGTGTGTGTGTGTGTGTGTGTGTGTGTGTGTGTGTGTGTGTGTGTGTGTGTGTGTGCCGGCTTATGACTCTCCCAGCACATTACCAGAACCTTTATGTGCACTGTGTTTACTTTTATGATAACGTTCCATTGTGCCATCCTCTTCCCTGTGCTGCACCCTTCATTACAAGTCTCTCTCTCTCTCTCTCTCTCTCTCTCTCTCTCTCTCTCTCTCATTATTCTACGACTCATTCTACCACTTGTCCTCCCTCTTCACCCTCCTCGTCTCCCCGTCTCTCTCCACCTGTTTATCACATTACACCTCCTTTTCTCTTCCTCGTCTCTTCCTCCTCCTTCCATTTCCCTCATTCAGTTTCTTCCCTTTTTCATTCTGTATTCAGTCTCCTCATCCTGCTTCTTGCATTCCGCTTCATTCTTCCTCTTATACTCCTTGTTTTCAGATTCCCTTCCTCATGCATCCTCTCATTCAGTCCCCCTTACCCATTTCTCATTCTTACTTCTCTCACCCTATCTCTTTCTGTCTTTCCTCCTTCTCAGTCTGTTCTGCCTCTCCTCCGTAACCATTTTTCTCTCACTCATATCCTTCATAATACTTCTTGCTCAGTCTGTCCAATCCTTCATTTTACTTCTCTCTCAGTCTGGCTAATTCCTTTATTCTGCCCTGTCTTTTTCCCGTCTCCCTCTTTTTACTCCGCTCATTTTATCTTTTTCTCTCGTTTTCCCTCCTCCTCCTCCTCCTCTCATTCTGTGTCTTTCTCACCTTCATTCTCCTACTTCTCTCATTCTGCCTTCTGGACTTTCCTCCCGTCTCTCTCATTCTACCTCCTTTTTCTCATACTTTTCTCATCCTACCTTCTTTTCCCTCCTCCTCCTCCCTCCCTCATTTCAGCTGTCTTTTTCTCGTGCGCCTGTCAGTTTTATTCTCCCTTTCCTCCTCCTGTCCCTTTTCTCGTTCTCCCTCTCTCGCTCCTCTCCCACCTCCTGTTTCTTTCATTCTTCCCTCCCTCCTGTTCTTTCATTCTCTCCCGCTCTCTCTGTTATTCTCTCTTCTCTTGCGTCTCTCATTCTACCTCGTTCTCTCTTCTCCTCTCCTTTCTTCATCCTCCTGTTGTCTTCTCATCTCCCGTTCATTCTTCCTCCTCTGCTCTCTTCATCCCCTCTCATTCTTCATTTTCTTTCTCTTATGCTATCTAGTTATCCATCTTCTTTTCCTCTAGTCCCACTCTCCCTCCTTATCCACTGCGCGTCCATCCACTTCACTCTCCTCTCTCTCATGCTATTTTCCTCCCACTTGCTTTGCGCTCCCACCCACTTCTCTCTCTCTTGTCTCTCCCTTCCTACTTCGCTCACTTTGGCTCCTCCTCCTCCTCCTCCTCCTCCTCCTCCTCCTCCTCCTCCTCCTCCTCCTCCTCCTCCTCCTCCTCCTCCTCCTCCTCCTCTGGCCCCGCTCCCTCGCCCATCCATCTACCTCCTCTAAGCAGTAATTAACCGGGAGGAGAGGCTGGGTCCCAGAGTGAAGTGACTGTTTACAACATTCCCGTCTCCCTCATAAACTTTACGGCGGTCACACAACACGCTCATGGGATTCCTCGTAACTCCTGACTTGGCAAGCCTTCGATCCGGACCACGCAGACCCATCGCATTCTAACCTATCCTTACATAATCTAATCTAACCTAAATTCCGTTTCAGAGCGTTCAGACATAACCTACTATATTTAACCATGCCATCAATCCACAAATAGCAGACTCATAGCATCCTAATCTTTCCTTATGTAATCTAAGCTAAATTGCTTTTCAGAGCATGTGGACCTAAACTAACTTAACCACTCTTAACCATGTCTCCAATCCACACCACGCAGAACCATCGCATCCCCGATGATTTTTTTTCTGTTCAGATAATACAAACCTAACCAAGTTTAACCATATTTTTGACCCACGCCTCGCATACCCAACGCATTCTGACCTGTTCTAAACTAAATTACGGTTCAGACTTTATAAACCTAATCTAACCTAGCCGAATCTAACAATACCTTCGCATCACACCACGGATGCGCACCACATCCAACCCTAATCCTACTTTATTTTTGGTTTAGAGCATACGAAGTTAACCAAGCTTGGCATTTTGACTACACAAGCCCACGACATTCAACTTAACCTCTCCTGCCCTATCCTAACCATCGATCCGGCCTTAGAAGGGGATGTTACTGGTGGCAATAGAAGGAAGATTGAATAACCTTTTGTGCTTCGGTCGTAAATATTGCTATGGCCACACAAAGCGTTCACGGTGCTTCATGGTAACAACATATTCGCCCGCACAGCGGCTACGATGTTATACTCTTCAGGACGAGTATGCCTTTTGTTTGTTGTTGTTGATACTAGAAAATTTTATTTAGATTCAGAGAGAGGGGGAGGGGGGGGGATATATGAAGTACAGGGACAGAAAGGAGCTTGGAACTTGATAGAAAACAAAGGTAATAAAGGAAGTAAAGTAATTCGGAAAGCCCTTCCAAAGTTGTTCAGTATTGTTTGTTGATAACGAGAAATAATTGTAAAATAGGTCCCTGGACTGAATGAGTTAATGGAAATCCCTGAAGCAACAAGAAAAATCTCACTCCAGCGTTAAGTATAGAAGGACAGTATCAGGTTCAGTGCATCTTCATTTTTTTTTTTTTTTTTTTTTTACACATCCGGTGTATCTTTTTTGCCACAAAATTGTAGTCTTACTCTGAACAAAATCGGCAGCCTGTAGCAAGAAAATAATCTGTGAAGTTCTTGAAAGAAATAGTGGTGATTAATTCTAGCTCCGTCACTCCAAAAGTTCGCCACAAAATTGACTGAAATCGTCTGGAAGTAGGGAGTGGACTTAGCTGCACGTGGTAGTCAAGCGGTATAGAAGTAGACCTGAAGGAACAGCGTCGATCCTGAGTCAGGGAACAATCCATGGATTCGGATTTCGTTACAACATTTTTAATAGAGCTTTTCCAAGATCCACTGTCAGGTTATAATAGACCTGGGCTAGAACCGTCACACGCTTCCTGAGAATCCTGAATGAGATAGCACTAACATGTAGTTGGTAGAACGATGCATAATAATGCCCAGGCGGTGACATGAGATGTTAGTCGCAATCTGGTGCGTTTAGAAAGACTGCTGATCCTCAGGGAACGGACTATTTTTAGTCTGTGTAGTGCTGCACACACACACACACACACACACACACACACACACACACACACACACACACACACACACACACACACACACACACACACACACACACACACACACACACACACACACACACACACACACACACACACACACACACACACACACACACACACACACACACACACACACAAAACAATACCTATAATCATGACTCGTCAGTCACCTCTTTTTTGCATCCTGTGGGTTATTCGGCATACCCACGTTTCGGCTCATATTCTTGAAATTATGTGAGCCGCTGTCAACTTGTCACTTGGGGCACGAGAGAGCGGTGGATGTAGATTCAGACCCAAAAACCACAGTACCTCGACAGATCATATGTGCATCTAAAACTTCCTTCCTCCACGGACACGCATCAGGTCAGACAGTTTAAGCATTGCTAGAATTCCATGAGACAATATTGCTTTTTTGAGGTTACCACATTTTTCAGTACTGCATCTTAAATACATTAAACACTTTCATCCTTCTTCAGTTTTTTATACTGGGAATGAACTAACATTCATTTCAGAGTTTTTGAGAAGAGAGAAAAGAAGGCTATAAACTATGGGTAGTCTTCAGCTCTATAAGTCACTCATCATCGATTTATAAAAACCACTGGAATCGACAACTTTTTTCCCTGAGTAACTATAAATAAAGGAGAAAATGAATTCATGAGTAAAGAAATATTAACTTAGAATAAGTAAAGAGATAAATGTATATGCAAATAATATATCTATAGGTAAACAAGGAATGAGGTGTAAGTACTGACGTGAATCATAAACAGATAAATTATTGAGTACATAAAGGCGTTGGGTAACATATATCAAAATATAAATAAAGAAAGCCAATACGACTCCCTGTCTGGCCGAAAGTAAAGAGAGCGCAGTACCCTCATAAAGTGCTCTGGGAATATCGGTGGACAATACAGTGTGGGTTACAAGGAGGGTACAGCGGCGGTACTCAATGACTTTACGGTACAACGGGTCCGAGGTTATGTAGCGACGATGCGGATGGTCGCGTTTTGGATGGCCGTGGGAGGTTGTGTGCGCGTGTGTATGGTGTGGTGGTGTGTGTTTGTATAGAATGGTGGAGAAAATGCGATTAGGATTCATTTCACAACCATGGATTTTCTGACACCAACAGGGCTTACAGTAACACGGCGGGGATTTTCTTTAAAGTAACAAGGATTTTATTAATCTTGATGTAGGTAAATAAGCATTCCGGTACAACTAATGCCAGGCGATGATATTCAACAGGGAGCTAGACGTAAGAGACTGAGGCCTGTATTTGCGTTGGTTAAGAAAACTCCTTAACACCTTTTCGTAAACGACTTATTTTGCTTATAACACTTTACTGTCCTGTTTCTTTATGTAAATCCTTCAAACACCGCCATATTCTGCAAAAGTTACGTACAAAAGGATATTATCCGGCCGTATCGCAAAATAAATCTCA
Source organism: Coenobita brevimanus (assembly GCF_032717465.1). Taxonomy (NCBI): domain Eukaryota; kingdom Metazoa; phylum Arthropoda; class Malacostraca; order Decapoda; family Coenobitidae; genus Coenobita; species Coenobita brevimanus. Next base: position 240,696 of record NC_137063.1, on the reverse strand, counting down.
AAGGAGGAGCTGTTAGGAAACCTTCTTACCCGAGGAGAATGCGAGTCTGAGTGCTGATATTTCAGAGGGGTTTTCTTTAATAAGGATTTTTTTTATATAAGTTACGATTTTAATGCTTTATCCAGGATGTTCTTAGAATAACAAGAATGTTATCATGGTATTAAGGATTTTGCTGTGTACCAACAATAACTATAATATTCTGTTATTTTAAAATAAAATTATCATACCAAGGCGGATTTTATAATAGCATAAAGGATGTTATTATACAAAGAATTTTACATTTTGGCTCCACTGACATTTTCTGTTTCATTCTTCCTGCCACCAGAAGATTGTAGTAAACCTTGGACAGGCATATAGTAGCAGTTTTCGTTATTGTTGCATAACCCCTGTCTGTCTGGCCGAACAAACCCGTCGACCACAGGTAAAGAACTACTGTTGGGCCGCCCTACAGGCACAACAGTACAGCACATACGCCGTGTCGCGGGTTCCGCTTGTGGTAGACAACGCCTCGTCATGGTCGGACCAGGGTCCATCCCAGGCAAAGGTGCAGGGTAATATGGAGAGATTTGGCTCCCGGGTGGACGCCTAGGTTGCTCCATCCAAGGTGCATAGCGTCATCACGTGTAGGCTCACCGTCATCGCCACTTGCAGTAATAAAGAGGTTAATGAAGGCTATATCAAACTCCTCCAGCTGGAAAAGCCTATCCGGAAATGAATATACTTGACAGGTGGTAGCCAAAACTAAATATGAAATGCGTTAGAAGTACAAAGTGATTAATAAACCATCAACGAGTCTAGCAACAGAAATTATATGCCCCTTACTACGAATGAAAGTTTTATCACAGGTAAGGATTTAACAAAAGTAACGATGATTATGTTAAAGCAACTAAGGGTCTAGTATACAAACCGGAATTACTTGTATTTTGTTGTGCAGACGGAGGTATTATTTTACCAGCATTTATCATACCAACACGGATTTTGCAAACGAGAATTTTATCCATCAATCTATGTGTCTGTCTGTCTGTCTTCCTATCTGTCTGTCTCTGTCTCTCTGTCTGCTCAACAGTTGTCTGACGCTTCATCCTGTTAGAGTTTCCTTGACAAATGGACCTCCAGGCGTTACTATCCTCTACTCAGGAACAACCCCTCCTCACACACACACACACACACACACACACACACACGTCTCCCTTGCATACTTTAACACCTGATCTCTCCATCTCGTTCTCGGTCTCCCTCTCCTTCTCCACCCATCCAGCTCATATTTATTTCTTAAGTATAAAAACGAGGATTTTCTTCTGCTAACCTTTTCACTGTGATAGTCTTTTAAATTTCGTTCTTCCTATCATCTGTCCGTCTCTTTCTTTGCCTTTTCTATTTTCCTGTTTCTTTGCATCATCCTTTGCCCCATTTTCTTATGTCTCCTTTTTCTTTGCCCCATTGTTTTCCCAGTTCCTTCGTCCTCATATTCTTCTTTTCCTTATACTTTGGATCTACTTTCCTCGACCTCTGTCCCTGCTTATGTGCCGTTTTTTCCTCTGACTTATAGTTCTCTAACGCTTTTCCTTCCGTCTCTTTCCTCGTCTCTTAGTTTACCTTTTATTCCTTTTTGCCCATCTGTGGTACTTGTTTTCATTGTTTTTGTGTCAGGGAACTAAGTGGCAAAGAAAAGGGACACAAAAATATATGATGGAACAGACGCAGTGGTAAAGAAAATCACCAGAGTGGAAAGAAGGGAGTGAAAATCCCGTAGGACCATAATAAGGAATGTTTGGACAAAGGCTCAAGATTCATAACCATACCATCCTTGTTTGTTGCTTCTGCTCCACACGAGAGAGAGGAGGCAGTGAAATAGGAGGGAAACATAAAGGAGGAAAAGAAATGAGGCAAAGAAAGAAAGAGGAGCATAAAAAAGGCAAGAAATAAGGAGACCAAAGAGGATGCTGAGACAGAGGAGACACTGAGCAGGAGGCAAAGAAAAAGGAAGACGATGAAAGAAAAGGCAAGGAATATAGTGGCAGAGAAGCCACAGAAAGCAGGCAGAGAAGGTTGAGGCGATGAAAAAATAAAGATGAGGCAAAGAAATGGGAGGAAAAATAAGAGAAAGAAGAGAAGACAGAGGTAACAGACCATCATACTGTAAGACCGACAATAAAAATCTCTATATGGCCAGGAGAAGGAAGGTTTGTGCTGTGACTAGAAGAAAGTAAGAGACAAAGAAAGGAAAAGAAGGGAGGCAAGGGAAAATGAGGCAAAGAAAGGAGAGGAAGTTAGAGACAGGGAAAGAGATGACAGAGGCAACAGATCGTCAAACTGGAGAGCCGACAATAAAAATCCCTATACGGCGCCGAGGAATGTTTACGCAGAGGCTTAGAGATCCATAACGTTACCACCCTCGTCTGTTTCTCCCAGTCCTTGCGTAAATGTTGGTGTGGGGGGCAGTATTAATATTTTTACTGCCCCTTTTCCCCCTTGTCAGTTTGGGTAGTTGTGGTAGTTGTGGTTATGGCGTTTATACAGAGGCTTGGAGAACCATAACTTTACCACCCTCGTCTGTTGTTCCAGGTCCTTGCGTCAATGTTGGTGTGAGGAGCGTTACTGATATTTTTACTACCCCATTTTCCCCTTCCATTTGTGGTTGTTCTAGTAGCTGTCGTAGTTGTGGTAGTTGTGGCGTTTATTCAGTTGCTCCCACTCTTTATTTTACCGCCTCATTTTCCCTTGTCATATGTGGCAGTTGTAGTACGCGCGTTGTGGTAGTTGGATGCTATCTGTTGTAGTTCTGATAGTTGTGATAAGGGGATGCTTGGTATGGTAGTTGTGGTAGTTGCTGTAGTTAAGTGATAGCTGTGGTAGTTGCGGTGGCTGTGTGGTTGTTGTGGTCGCTGCAGTAGACGTGGTAATGGCGTTGTAGTTGTGGTCGTAGCGTGTTGTGAGTCAGACGCTGGGACTTGGCTGTTGTTAAACTCTTGCATTTTTGTGAATATAGGCTACATCGTCTGCCTTGGTATGTTGATTCTAAGTCTTAGGATAATATCTGTGTGAGTCTAGGCAGTGTTATCTTTGTCTTATCCTTACACAGTATCTTGAAGTCTGTTGGGTTCGTGATTCTCTCTCCCCCCCCCTCTGTGTGTGTGTGTGTGTGTGTGTGTGTGTGTGTGTGTGTGTGTGTGTATTCGTAACAATAACTCTACTTATATATCTGTTAAACGATTCTGTCTGTTTGTTTAATCTCGCTGCCGCTATACGATCTGTCCAGCTTAGAACAGATTGACCCATTGAATACAGTGATTTTTGTTTTATTTTTACATCAACACGAATGATTTATTTATTTATTTTTTTTATTTTGGGTGACGATTTCCTGATTTTTTTGGTTCTGCTTGTCACTGAATAATTTCACTTGGTCTAAGGGTTAAGACAATATCCATTTACTCCTGTACAATCATGGAACGTATTTTATCTTGCTGGCGTCTCCCGATTTTATCAGTGTCATTATAGAGACCGTGGGAGTGGAAAAGAGCACAGTCTGTGAGATTAAATACAGTCCCTGTTAATAACGACATTCATGAACTTAAGTACTGTAGCAGTTATTTTATTTATCCCTTTATTTTCTATGCTTTTGCCAGACGATTTCACCCAGGTTATGAGGCCCCTTTTGCGGTGAAGAAGGATGAAGTCCATGAAGAACCTTTCAGTTCTTAATCTTGCTAATCCCCAGACACGTTCATTCATTAAAAAAGAAATTACAGTCGTGATGGGGCGTCAGTAATTTACGTATGTCTGTCTCCCCCTGTTTGAAGAATATCTGTAAAGTAGGAAAAATAAATCGCATGGTTGTAGGAATAAAAGAATATTAAGTTAAACGAATATTAAATGGAGGGAAATAATATAAAAATATTGGAGAGTAATGACAACATTGTTATATCAATAACGATTTCCATCTCTACCATTTTTTCCCTTGCTTCCTATTCTTTTCTCTTCTCATTCCTTGACCCCCATTTCTTTGCCATCTCTTTCTTTTCTTCTTATTTCTTTCTTTACCTCATTCTTTCTTTCTATCCTTCATCATAATCTTCATTCTTTGCTTCTTTCGTTCTTCGCCTTCATTTTCTTGAGTACACGATATTGAGGCATTAGGACAGTTTCAGGAGGGTGATGTAGAAAAGCCGTGTTAGGCACAAATATATATTCTTAACTTGTGGTTCTCTACATCACCATACGAGGTCATAATGTTAGTGAAAATGTTCGGGCTTTTGACAGCACGGTTTTTCCTACAACCATCTCTCGTGCCGGCGATGATGGTTGCGTGTGTGGGAGTGTCGGGGCATTGTCAGGCTCTTCTCTTTAGCATAATCCCTAAATCATGGGCCTATTTGGGATAATCCTAGGCTTCGGGATAATGCCTGCTTAAGAAACATTATCTCGGTCATCATATTCTGACCATAAGGTTCTTCAAAAGGGAGGTTAAGGCGTTGTTATTATTATTATTATTATCGTTATTATTATTATTATTATTATTATTATTATTATTATGGCTCTGTAGATGATGATGATCAGGCTACCAGCGATTATTCGAACTGTGGTGTTCACAGTAGCCTTCATTAACGCCTTCACTGCTAGGGTATGCTTCTGATCTCAGTAAAATGGTCTGATGACAGCAAATATGGGATATACGCAGCATATGACGTCCTCGGGTTGAAGAGGTGCTCAGTTTTTTTCGAAAGCTTAGGATCTAGTGTTTTTTTACTTGTTAATTTATTTCGATCGTGCTTTGGTTAACTGAAGTAATTTCGTAACACTCTTCCTCAGCGATTTACCTTGCATATTACAACTTAGTATCCTCCTCTGTGAAAATGGTGCTAACTAAACCGATGCTGAAGATATTTATATAACACAAGAGTCCATTAAGGTGCTGTATCAATAGCTTAATGGCAACTTAGATTTCACTCAGGACAGTCAGTTGTTTGAAGTTAGTCAGAATACAACACTTTAGATAGTCCCTGGCCAACGAAAGGTTCCCATCAGATGAACGATAATACTCGACTTTATCCACAAAAAGAAAAAAACAAAGCTTTAGTTGTCTAGAGCGAGATAAGTGTTCAGTGAGACTTATGTTTTAACTAAGTGGCTGTTAGGATTGAGTCCAGCTGGAGAGAATGGCCTGAAGTTAGCCATAATAAAATATCAGAGTGATTCCATAAGAAGGAAAGAGTCCATTGATATACATTATGATGAACAGCTGATAACACTTCAGCTATAGGGATGATAACATCACACACACACACACACACACACACACACACACACACACACACACACACACACACACACACACACACACACACACACACACACACACACACACACACACACACACCAATTTTTCGTCATATAAGTCTGTAGTTGCCATTAAATTAACTGGAGGTGTTGAGTTTGTCAGAGCTAAATATAGGAATCAGAACGTTAAGTGGGCTAAAACACGCACTACCTCGTTTATGTTCACGAATGTTTTATAAAGGAAAGTAAGTAATTTGGAGACCGAGATAACACTGTGCCATATGTTTATTATTATTATTATTATTATTATTATTAGGTTTATATTAGTATTTTTATTTTGTTCATTTTACTTATTATTATTGTTACTATTATTATTATTATTATTATTATTATTATTATTATTATTATTATTATTATTACTGCTCCTCCTCCTCCTCCTTCTCCAGGTAATGCTCATAGCCTTTATTCAGTTGATAGTGAGAATAAAAGACTATGTTCATGCCGGTACCATTAACCCCCTCAACGTGGGAACAACTCTAGTAGGTAGTCTATTCCAGCTCACACCAGACAACTTCCTAAGCAGAGGATGAGCATGGGAGCCTGAGAGTGTTACTTGATAATGATACATGTACATCTGTTCATCTGCCTTTATTTGTTAGCAGGCGAAAGGGGAGGAGGGAGCGTGTTTGTTGGGAACAGTATAACTTTGTCTTGTCAGTTATGAAAGTTAGGGGTAATTAACTACATGACAGGCTCTCTCTCTCTCTCTCTCTCTCTCTCTCTGTATGTGTGTGTGTGTGTGTGTGTGTGTGTGTGTGTGTGTGTGTGTGTGTGTGTTCGTGCTGGTGTCTTACTGTAATTGAGATAGTAAATGAATAAAAACAGTCACTAGCACCCAAACAGAGAGGACAAAAGGTATGTGACGCCAGCTGTTGTGCGTAGAAGGACGGCCGAACTTCAGGGAACGGATAGCCTAATCTATACCCAGAATCGGATACATAAAAAAGAAAAATATATATTCATAGGTAGTCAGACTTGTCATCATCAGGAAGCCAAAATTACAGAGGAATATTGAGACCAAGATTGAGAGGTTATACGCATAGGAAGCTTCGTAACATCTCTTGTCAGCGATTTATTTCACCTTAAATTACATAGCATTCTCTTGTGTATGAGTAATGTGCTGAATAAATCTCAAAGGGGGAGGCATTACGAAATCTTCAAAGCCACTTAGAATACTAGCGTAAATGTGAGATATGTGAGGGCGGGAGAATTTCGTTACTGAGTAGAAGCAGAAGCGGTTAGATGGTCTCTTCTGGAGGCCACCCCTCACTGGATGCAGCGTCAGGCAGTAGATAATGGTCGAAAGATAGACATATGAAATTACTTTTTTGAGAATCGGTTAAGCAGCTCAGTTATCTAGATGTTAGATGGAGAACATCAGCATTATCCATGAATCAGAGACCCGGATTTTTTCATTGTTTTCCCACAAATGGTTTTTAATGTATTTTTCAATTGAAGGTTTACATTAAAAGTTGTTTCATTTTCTGCTCATTAATTTCATATCTGTCTATCTGTCTGTCTGTCTATCTGTCTATCTGTATATCTATCTATCTATAAAATCATGGTGCCTCGTCATAAACCTCAGCATAGGTAAACACTAGGCCAGTTATTTTTAGTCCTGTTCCATGTAGTGGCAGGGAATATAAACATCTCTCCATAAATACCACCCAGACACTAATACCCCCGCTACTTATCGTTAACTGAGGTACAGTTTTTAATCCTTCAAATTACCTCGTTCACAGAATAGCTTTAAAAAGGGAGGGTAACAACATCATGACAGGGAAATGGGCTATACAGCAGAGAGAGAGAGAAAAAAAAACTAATGTTTATATTTTGTGTGTGTGTGTGTGAGAGAGAGAGAGAGAGAGAGAGAGAGAGAGAGAGAGAGAGAGAGAGAGAGAGAGAGAGAGAGAGAGAGACTATACGCAGGTACCCGTATGCACAGATAAATACTCGTCTACAGGTTAAGCGAAAGCCCTCATTTCATTTACCATTAAGATAGAAATCCAGATATGAGCTTCACTGCAGGGGAAGTTTAAAGCACGATCTACTTTTAACTTTTTTCCGCGTAATGTTGAAGAAAGCAACACCCCACGACATAAATATCACTGAGGCGCCAACACCCCCGCCACTTATCACAAACACAGGGCCCATTTTTTCATTTTTTAACTTCCTTATCATCTGGTTTGCAGACGAGAAGTGAAAAATATATGATAAGGGTACTATCAATCAGCACACGTTACTACTCAGCCAACGTGCATCTCACTGGGCCAGTAACTGAGCTGAAGGGAATTATAGTTAGTATTTTTCCATTTGATAATCCGTAACTCATTTTCACGTAGTTGATGGCCAAGTGGTGTCAGAGTGGAAGACAAGCCAGACTAGTAACCAAGGAGACTTATTTTTACCTCATAACTAAAGGCACATCAAAGGCCATGTAACCACGACAGAGTATTCAGGTAATGAGAGTGGACCAGTTCCCTCAAATAAAAGCAGATTTATTATAGGGATCTTCTTCAGGTTAGAAAATATATATATCTATATAAACATACAATAGTGTAAATTATAAGACATAGGCGAAGAAAATAACGAGACATCAACACTCCCTGCAGTCATCATGAACAGAGGACGGATGTTTTTCTCTGTATTACCCTTTCTGCAAAAACACTCCAGGAACTGGAAGAAGGGTCGTAAATTTAAGTACCAATACACCAGTCCTGTATGAGATAGTTCTAACATGTTTACGATGTGGACGGTGGGTGTTAGCGACGAAACGGTGATATGTGAAGTACGTAGGAGGACTGTTGGGTCTTCGAGAACGGACTGTTAAGCTTACTGTGTACCGGAGTCGAACACATTAAGAAAAAAAAAAAAAAAGTGGAGCATAATGCAGGAAAAGCGAAACTGATTATCACTTGTAGTTTTATATATTTGTTAATCGTTAGGGCCTGAAAAATATTCCAGCTTCCATTTAGCCTGTGGAGCTCATTCGAGAACTTCTTTAATACTTTATTTTTTTTTTGCCTCCAGACGATTTTACTGAACTAGGGAAATATATCTTGTCTTGCAGGGACTAATGAAAGCTTTGTCTAACCCATCCATTTCGAAAAGTCCTTCCTAACCCAAGTAAAATCATGGTGATGCATCAGAAATAAAGTAGCAAAATCCTTCACCAAATTGAAGGGGTAAAAATTGACCATGGAACACCTGCCTGTAACGAAGGTCCTTGCTTTAAAGGCTTGGTGCTGGACTTAGTACTTAATTATTGTACGCATTGAGGGAAGTATAACCTCTCTGCTGAGCACGAAAGAATGCAAGGGAGGACGGAATGTTGTGGGAGAAAGGATCGTTACTGAGCAGGGAGAGAAACGCATGAAAACTTTTTTTTATCGTGACAACCCCTCCACAGGATGCGGTGCTAGACAAATGGAGATAGAGTGCGCGCATTGGAAACTTAGTTGCAAGTTTACCCGTTTGTATTGGGGTTTGTTGTGGCCGCCGTCGAGTTGCTGGGGTTGCAAAATTTATGATGTCTTGCAAGCAGGCATGATCAAAAGACCGTTAGTTCTGATATATAATGCTATTTCGGTTCAGTGAAAGCTTCGGGGTAGACATTGAATTTACAACAACTCTCCCGTTACAAAGACCACAGTATTTCATTCTTTATTGCGTTAAGACCTGTACATATTCATCAGTCATTTTCCGCCAGTTTACATTCCATTCATGACCTTCGCATGAACACAGCCTTGAACTCTTCCAACCTGCTTATTGTGAAGGGTTTTGCTGTGGTAGGAGAAACGTGTGGTGTTGTGCCTTGGATTCTTTTTTTAACCTTGTATATGGTTGTACTTACAGCGAAAATGTAGCTAATGTGTGTCATTGAAATATAATTTACTATGTAAAAGTTCGCCTGCCAGTGTGCGGGAGTGTTTATTATTAAATAATGGCAGATACATTCATTAGTTACAAAGCTATTTTACCTCCATACCGTACCTGCTGCTTTCACCTCCCTCTTCTCCTGCCACACTCCCTCCTATTACTTTGAACTTCCCTTACTTTTGTCCACTCCAGTGAATAAGGAACTCAATGGTAAATGACTTCAAACTTGGTCCCCTAGCTACATATGTGATATACGGCACTTTATCATACCTCCTCCCTCTCTCCCACACCGACTCTGATATGGATACAAAGTGGAAAAAGCAGAGAAGAAACCATTCTCTTCATAGTCCTCTGCTTAAACTTCTGCTCTTCAGTAATTATCTTGGTTCTCTCCCTGACCACAGCATAAGTCCCAACTGCAGTCTAAGATTATTCTCTAAGGGATTAGGGGATTACTACATGGTTCTGATTCTATTTTTCTACTTCTTACAGGAAGCAAGAGGAAATCCACCTTGAACAGCCGGCCACTGTATGAGTCAACCCAATCCCTAAAGAATCTAGTTTGCACAGCTGCATTCAGTAAACTCTTGATCGAAATACTGGGATCACGGGATCACGAAAGACCTTGGTATAAAAGCGGAGGTACACCCTCGGAAAGGAGACAGCATCAGAAAGAAGCAACGAACTGTGTTCCTGGGTTTCAGAAAATTCGTGTGGAAACTCTGGTAGAAGGCACTAGCGTGACTGCCACTTTAACATTGTGGAAACGGTGCCAGAAGTGACACCAGTGGCCTCTGCAATGGGCATTAAGGACAAATTGTGGCACACAGGAGTAGCCTAGGATTGGCGGCATCTCCGGTAGCCATACTAGTTCCTACACGACCCCTCCCATCCCAGTCGCCTTAGTATCAGGTGAGTTGCGCATCTGTGGTATACTGTATATATTTCGAACTATTCAGCTTTACAATATTGTATTTTTACCTTGATTTCTTATATCGTCTTACGTTATTCTGGATCTCCTAGTCTTCATGCATTACTTTGGGTGTTGTATTACTTTCCACCCTTCCTTTTGTAAAATTAAAGTCAGATGTGTATTTTAGCACAGTTTGAGCACTTCCCACTACGCCGGAATACACTTATTTTTAAATTCTTAATTGAAACCCCTTGCTTTACGTTTCTTACTTATAGAATTGAACGACAGAAAAGGCATTTTGTCATCATGTCCACTATCCATCCCAGGAGAAAAACACTTCCATGTTATAGTGTACATGACAATAAATATCGCAGTTCTGGCTGTAGGCCGTCTCACGATATAAATCACATATTCTCCTTAAGTACAGCTATAAGAAAAAGTTCGCCCACAATCCTCTGTTGGCGTTGTGCCCCTGTCTTCCGTATTTCTCAGTCCTCTTCAAACGTCAGAAAGTATCCTTCCATCCCATATTCTTTTGATGCGTGCTTCATACTGCTATGACATCAAAACAGTTCATGTGACACCCGCCTCTACTACAGCCGGCAGAGAAGAGTTGAATTATTGCTCATGTTTGTTTTGCGTCTGTATAAATGCCAGTCAGAAGTATCTGGTTGGGTTCTGTCAGTTCCATAGGATATACTGTTCATCGGTGCTTTGTGGTGTGGTTGGTAGAGATCTTGGGTCGAATCGCGTTGGGGCCTCCATGCTACTGTTCGAGTCTGAGAGAGTAACTGGAGGTTTTTCAGTCATGTAAAGTGATAATAGAAGCGTTGGTCAGTCCCCTTCCCTTAATTGTCCTGAAATACGGGAGCCTACCCATGGGCCTCTATTCCGAAAAGGGGAATTACGGGTATGCCAGTTAACGTTTTACTATATTAATGTCACCTCTTTAGAACTTTATACCATCTCTCTCCCATAAAATTCAAAATAGATTTCTGTCTAAATAAATATTACCTATTTCCATTCTCATTCAAACTCTCGCAGCAGCACCGTAAAATGTATATTAGTGGTACGTATGTATAAATGTCAGGCTCTCTCCATTACTCTAACCATCCGTTTTGTTAATTAACTGTGGTATGGGTCTGTTGGTTTTCCGTTGTCAAGTACCTACCATATTTAGTTTTGCTCTGTGTGTGTGTGTGTGTGTGTGTGTGTGTGTGTGTGTGTGTGTGTGTGTGTGTGTGTGTGTGTGTGTGTGTGACGTAATTGGTTATCAGAGTACAATAATAAAACAGTCTTGATTAAATTTATGAAGAGATTGAGAGAAGATTGGTAATGTGGAATCGAAGAAATGCATTGATAAAAAGATACACACACACACACACACACACACACACACACACACACACACACACACACACACACACACACACACACACACACACACACACACACACACAGCGGAGAGTTCCGGCTAAGAGATTATGACGTCATATGTATAATTTGCCCATAACAAATCTCCCAGACTCCTTTTCATTTTCCCGCCCACGCAAGTAATGGTCCCAGGAATGCCACACACAGGGAAATGGTGTGTGTGTGTGTGTGTGTGTGTGTGTGTGTGTGTGTGTGTGTGTGTGTGTAACGGAGATGGAAGTGGTGGGGTGATGTTTGTGTTAGGAAGAGGAGTGTGTGTGTGTGTGTGTGTGTGTGTGTGTGTAACGGAGATGGAAGTGGTGGGGTGATGTTTGTGTTAGGAAGAAGAGTGTGTGTGTGTGTGTGTGTGTGTGTGTGTGTGTGTGTGTGTGAGAGAGAGAGAGAGAGAGAGAGAGAGAGAGAGAGAGAGATTCCTGGTACCTGTGTTTTTGATGAGTGCGGGGGGGGTGACAAGGGGAGGGGAAGGGAGAGGGGGACCAGGGGGAAGGAGAGGAGGGGAGAGAGCGGCCTAGGGAGAGGGAGGTTCTTCAGAAATCATTAAGCTGAACCAAATATTTTATACACTGCTGAATTAAGTATACGGATCTCTCCCTGGGCTGGGGGAAAGAAAAAAGAAGAGGAAAATAGAATAAAAGAGAGAAAGCGATGATAAAACCAAAGAATTAAAGAAAAAATAGAAGAATAATACAGGAGGAAAAAAGAAATGCAGACAGACTATGGTTATTTTATTTTTTTATTGCAGAACTATAAATATGTGCGTATTGATTCCACGAAGGATCGCAAATTACCACTTTAGGTTTAAGTTTAGAGAGCGGTAGGTTCTAAGTCTTTCACCTCCGTTCAGAGAGAGAGAGAGAGAGAGAACAGAGGAAAGGACGTCTGGAAACGTTTGGGAAAAAGGAATATCTTTATATTCATTTTGGCCTTTTTCCGGTCAAACCCCTAGACGGACATATATTAGCGTCTGAAAAGAGGGAAAATCAGGAAAATTCTTATAACTCGAATAATGAATAAATCTTACTTATGAGGGAGGCGAAGGAAGGAAATAACACCTAATGTAATTCATCAACCCCCTTCCCTGGTAACCCCACTCGTAAAGCACACAGAGACCTGCAGAAAATAACTGATATAACGGGAATTATGTAGATATCCTTGGCTTGCCCGCGGCGTATGGCAGTAAAACTTTTACATGCTCATTAACATGCCAAAAACTCGAAATTGCCTCCGGTTTCTCTAGCTGAATGTAAAAAAAAGGAGAAAGAGAGAGAGAGAGAGAGAGAGAGACTGACTTGGTAAACTAACGTCGGGAATATTTGAAGTTTTGTAGTATAGGAGGAGCGTTTATGGTTCGAATGTTTTTAAAGTATATCTGGGGAAGCTTTAAATGAGACACTGGACATAGGTAACTGGAGATGGATACGCAGGGAGATAGACAAAGAGAGGAGGTTATAGACAGACACGTGAGAGATTAAGAGACGATCATATCAACACATCTGGAGAACAGCTTTTATATTTAACTCTTGTTATTTACAGACGGTTTTATTTAGCACTGGAGATTTTTTTTTTCTTTCAACTGCGGGGGGTCACATTCGACCTTCATTAACACCGTCACTATAAGAGATCTGCTGTGTTGAATAAAAGCGTCTGGAGGTAACAGTAATAAAGAAAAAAATCGTCCACTTAATGAATGGATGAAAGCCACATACATTCCCCAAACATTCATTCATAAGTGAAAAATTATGCTGTAAGAAAATAACCATATCAGTCCATCTTGGCTACAGTCAACACTCGGGGTAAAATTAAATTGTGTAAAATAACCACCCTTGCACGTTCAGGCGGATAACAACAATGTTCGGGGCCATAACTCTTGTGGGTGAATTTACAGGGCACGCTCACCTCTCACCAGGTCGTCCATATTTCAGTAACTCCCCCTCTTCCTCTGCAGAACTCAATCACTCGTTCATTCTTTACCTCGCTTCTTTGCACGCATTCCTTTATTTCGTGTCTTTAGAAAGGAGGGGGTGGGGGTGATCCTGGATGCATGTTCCTGTGATTCCTATCATAGATTCAGCGATAGATAGATAGATTGATAGATAGATAGACATATACATGTTATTCTTGCTTTTTCCAGACAATATCAGTTACTTAGGTAGTGAAATTACGAGGTATAGAGATTATGTCTATAATTAAAGTGTTAAGTACGACGACGCATTTTTCACTGTGTTTTAGCTTCTCACAGACCAGTATAGGCATTTGTAGACTTTGAATTGAAGGGGTTTGACATGACCTTCTTTAGCTAATTTAATATTAAGATTTTCCCTTGCCGAATATACTTACTTTGCTGGAGCAAGAACAGAAAAAATAAAGTCCTACAGGTAAAGATATTAACCCCTTGAGTACGAGGGGACTACGGTAAACTGAATAAAATCGTTTGTCGGTAACAAGACTGAAATACAAAAATACGTGATGGTAGTAAAGGAGGGCAAGTGAAGAAATCTCCTTGACTTTATTACGTGGCGCGGCTGGTGGCAGTGATGACCGCAAGTGATATGGAGGAGTAATTGAGGCTTAATTAAGATATCAGAAAAGATGTACGAGGCTAGACAGATGGTAGCAGTGATCGTCAGAATCCACCACTCGGTTCCTCCCTTCCTCTGACCTGTATACCTTAAATGACGTGGATTTATTGCATGTTAGCTGACATTAAAGTTTTATTATTTTTTTCCGTACTGGTAGTAATAGTAGTAGTAGTAGTAGTTTTATTGCATTTTAGGTACAACAAGATATCCTTGAGTTGAAGGACTTTAGATACTAGAAAAGATACGTGAGATAACAGATCATTTCACTCGATCACTCCACTTTCTTCAATTCCCGTGACCTGTATACCTTGAATGACGTGGATGTATTATCATCAAAAATGTGGCTAATTCAGCACATGACGTCTATACTTTTTTTTTCTTAACAACGTGTGATTTTATTTAGTTTCTGAAAGACTTTATAATGAAGCTCTAAAGAAAAGCAAAAAAATAAGCTAGTCTGAAAAGCTTCTCATGAGCTGAATAAAGCTGACTGGCGTTTGATAGTCTGATATAAAGATTTTAAAAATGTTCTCGTAGTGAAAGAGAAGATTAGGATAGGCTTGGAAATAACAGTGGTCATTATACTCAATCACCCAATTGCCCTGAAGAATGTGGATTTACTTCACCTAAATCTAAAGGCACTACTACTGTAATGCGCCTCTGTGATTCATCCGTGCTTACTTCCAAACGATTTTATTCATATTTGAGGGAGCTGTTGTGTTGAAGGGGCTAAATAGAAATTCCATTGACCACATGTGGTTGACCCAAGTTGTTCATCGACCGCTTTCGCGATATGAATCAGAAGAGGAAGTGTCATAACATTCTTCTCTCTCTCTCTCTCTCTCTCTGTCCTACAGCTCTGATTACGTCTCTTTTTTACCACATTTCTTCCATAGCATTTCTGTGGCTTCCTTTCTCGTAGTTTTTAGTCTTAATTCTGCCTTTCTTACAACCCTTTCTACTCTAGCTTTCTTCTCTTACTTTAACGTCTCCCTCAAATCTTCATTTCTCCTGTTTCCTTTCTTGTAAACTTATATTCCCATTTCCATCCTTCTTCCCCCATTTCTTTCTCCTTTGGCTGTCTTTCTTTCACCGATCCTCTCTTTCCTCCTCCTTATTTCTCTCCCAGGCTCTCCTGTCTTTTCACAGATTTCCTTTCCTTACGTTCCCTTCCTTAAGTAGATTCCAATTCTCCTCCCTCCTTCTTTTTGTATTGTTTCTCGATTTCCGCCATTACTAGCTCCCGACCCTTTCTGCTTTCACCTTTCCCCACTTCCTTGTTTCCTCTTGTGTCCATTTCTTTTTTAATCCTCTATATTTCTCCTCCTCCTTCTCCTCCTCCTCCTCCTCCTCCTCCTCCTCTTCCTCCATGTATCTCTGAGCCTTCCATTCATCACCGTGTTTTATTCTCTTTTCACATGACCCTTTCTGTTTTTCTTCTGCCGAGGCTCCAGTCTCGCTGTTATCTTGTCGTCTGGGGGAATCTCTCTCTGCTTACTCTCTCTCTCTCTCTCTCTCTCTCTCTCTCTCTCTCTCTCTCTCTCTCCAACCACTAACAACCTCGCCACTCCATGCAGATAACATTCTCCCACGACCCCCCCCACTCCTTTCCTTTTCACACACACACACACACACACACACACACACACACACACACACACACACACACACACACACACACAGTCCACCACGACCCCTAATTGCTATGTATACAGCGTGGAGGCCTGTTATTAGCGACGCCCTGACCTGGATAAGCAGCAATTAATTAGACGGCGGTATGTCAGGCGGTGGTGGGAGAGGTAATGATGATGATGATGATGATAGCGCCACACATACTGGGTCACGTCACGCCGCCTGACCTCCTCCATCATCTGGCAGGTCTGTGAGTACGTTGTAGAGGGAAAACAGCAAGCTCAATAATAAGAGGAAAAATAAATTGGCAGCCTCAAGAAAGAGCAAAAGATCTTTTCATCTCTCTCTCTCTCTCTCTCTCTCTCTCTCTCTCAACCTTAATTACAAGCATAACAACAACGAAGAAAGTGCTAACAGCGGCAAAAAATTATTACAGTAAGAACATCGGTAACTAACACTCGATTCTATACCCCTTTTACTCTGGCTTGGACTTAAAATGCCTCTTCTCCACCTTCAATATTGAGTTATAATAACAGGTTAACAAGAGAATATGGTGCTGGTCACGAAAAAGTGGTGTGTAAAGGCTGGAGAGCCGTAGCATTTGTTCTGACACTGAGCTACATGAAGTAAGCTACAAAAGGATAGTAATCTTGGCTGAGTTAAGGTAAAAAGAGCATACCAACCAAAATATTAACATTAACGCTGAAACTAACGGGAAGTGATGGTATAAATAACTAGGACCAATAATAACTGCTGGAGATACCCTTAACAGTACAACAGATTAACAGCAACAACAGCAGCGGCAGCAGAAACGATTAGCAAAGTAAGTTAACCAAAAGTGAAAACATGAACGTTAATTAAAAAAGCAGGTCAACTACCACCATTACCATCACCCAGATAAACAAAACAAGAACAACAGCAATAACAACAACATTAGCAACAATAGCTATTAAAAATATATACATCGCCACTACCACTGCCACCACCACCACCACCACTGACAAAAACTACGAGAACAGTAACAACAAAAAACAAAAACAGCGAACAACAACAGTAAACGATATAATTTTATAGAACATAGACCAAGAACAATAACAGCAACTAAAATGAAAAAAGTATTCAGTTAACAACAGTAACAATATTAAGTTTATAAAAGATGTCAATAACAATTAGGCTTCACCAAAAATCGGTAACAAAGCCAACAGTAAGAGTTAACGGAAGCTAGGCCAACAGATGCAGTTACAAAACTGCATTTACATTAATCAACAAAATATAGCTAAAAATTGCAATAAGGCAACAACAATACAAGCCAGCAAAAAAACGCGTTAGCGAAAAGGAATGAATCAAGACTGTAAAGACGTGAGAGAGAGAGAGAGAGAGAGAGAGAGAGAGAGAGAGAGAGAGAGAGAGAGAGAGAGAGAGAGAATATTTATTGAGAGAGCGTGAAATGTTTAATAACCTGTATTAAGATTAAGAACACTACAGTGGAGAGCAGAAAATTGTTTTAATCAAGGTTATCTTCCTGTAATTAATCCATTTAGCCCGAGAACGTGCTTGTTTTTTGTGCTTGCTACTGGCAGTCATTATATTTTGCCTAGAAAATGTTCTTAGTAGAAGTAGTAGTGGTTGTTGTTGTTGTAGTTGTTGTTGCAACCCATGTGAAGCCAATGAACTTCAGGCTGAAGTTACCCTTCTCCTGCAATTCCTTTTGAGGGGATAGGGAGGTAATTGAGGGACGTTCCTATGACCAGGCAGCGGAGCCGCGCGGTCATATCAGTACCACCACGAAAAGGCATCCCTTAATTGAGTGCGTTTCTTAGGTCTGCCAGAATAAAATCATCTGTTGGTGGCAAGAATTTCACAGTGGATATCATTGCCTTAAAGGAGTTAAGGTGTTTATCTGTATCTCAACATATTTATAATTTAATCTTTATATTCGTACATGTCTACCTCTCCACTCACTTACCCATCAACCTATCAATTTGCGCACCTGCCTCTCTACCTACTTACCTGCCTACCCACTCATCTACATACATATTTACCCCTCCACCAACCTGTCTGCTTACTTACTCAACAATTTCACTACTTATCCCTTCGTTTACATACCTGCCTAATCCCATACCTCTCTTTTCACTTACTGCTTACCAGCCCACTTACGCATTTACTTACTTACTTACCTATCTGCCAAATTTTTCACCTCCTTGCAAACTTCTTCACTCACCTACCCATCTTGCTACGTCTACATACACCAATACCCTTGTCTGGAGCTGCGGTGGCTTGGTCGGTAGCGTACTTGTCTAGCGATGCGTGTCCAATCTAGGATCGAACCCAAACTGTGGCGGGCTTTTGTTTTGTTTTTTCAGTGGGTTCAGGTAGTATTTCCTTTCAAATGTTCGTATATGTTCACGCCCTGTCAGTTTTCCTGATGTGATGTAGAGACAGATAAACAGAGAGAAGAGAAGATCCGGTTCTGCAGCTGACCTTATGTAAGCTAATACAGATACAATTATCGAAGGAGAAGAACTGAGGAGATGGAAGGAGCAGAAGAATGAGGGAGAGATAAGGAGGGAAAAAGATGAACGGGAGAAGGAGGGAGAGAGGAGTAGGCAGGGAAGCTGAAGGGATGGAGAAGGGAAGATGTGGTGAGTGGGCTGAGAATACCGCAGAGTGACCCTCCCCATACACCTAATCTCCATACGTAGATTGACAGCGGTTCAGAGGGAAATTCATCCTACTGATCTGGTTTCATGCCATCATTACGATTTTGGGGAGGAAGCTGGAGGTATAGGACGTGTATCGTGACCAAAATTCTGGCCGTGACGTAATGATCGAGTGGACACAGTTATTACTTTTAGCGAGGCAGGAAATTTGAGATGACCGTGCTTTAGGGGAATTTAACTCAAGGATGTGTGTGTGTGTGTGTGTGTGTGTGTGTGTGTGTGTGTGTGTGTGTGTGTGTGTGTGTGTGTGTGTGTGTGTGTGTGCGCGCCACAGGTATACGAATCATGCAGACCTTAACAGTTTCAGCGGAATGAAGTAATATTTAACAGCAGAACATGTTGTCAGGCCACAGATGCCGATATAAAGGGGAGTACAACAGACAGAATGCTCTCTCTCTCTCTCTCTCTCTCTCTCTCTCTCTCTCTCTCTCTCTCTCTCTCTCTCTCTCTCTCTCTCTCAGTTTGGAATTTCGTTTCGTTCCTCTATCTGGTTCTCTGCTTTCATCTTCGCTTCACCCTGTCTCTATCTCTTGACAGATATCTTAACTCCTCTGTACTTTTCTTTTCGTTATAGTAAATAAGCAGTCCACATTTTTCTCTTCTTCTTTATTACAGTAGTTATATCATCTGCTTCATTTTCTTCTGTCATATCTTTATATTCTGTTCTTATTTTGTCGTAGTTATAACTTCAAGATGCTTTTTTTATTTATTTTTTTTTTTATTTTTTTTTTTTTTAGTGGGGTGAGCATATCTTGTGTTTTATTTTGGTCTTCTACATTTTTTTTTTAATCATTTTCAACTCGATTGATTAATATAGCCACCAAGCCCCACCCCCTACTAAAGTGCTCTTCCGAAACTGAATAATATCACCTAGGGCAGCAAAAATAAAAAGTTGCTGGATTCAGGGAACCACATGGGAAGGCATGAAGAGAGAGAGAGAGAGAGAGAGAGAGAGAGAGAGAGAGAGAGAGAGTAGAGGAGTCATTGCTGCGAAGGGAGAGAGACTAAAAAGAGTCAATAGGTGGAATGGAGTTAATGACTGGAAAACCTACCCATTAAGAACAGCTGTAGGTGGTGATTCACTCTACACACACACACACACACACACACACACACACACACACACACACACACACACACACACACACACACACACACATTTTTATGCTCTCTCTGTCTGTCTGTCAGGCTGTCTGTCTGTCTGTCTGTCTGTCTGTGTCTGTCTGTCTGTGTCTGTCTGTCTGTCTGTCTGTCTCTCTCTCTCTCTCTCTCTCTCTCTCTCTCTCTCTCTCTCTCTCTCTCATATTCATTTGTCTCATTACTGTGTACGGCAAAATACTGCACATTTGGTAGAAAACAATTATTGTATACTTTATCAGCAACAGTAAACAATAATGTCATTTTTTTATGTTTTACCGACTCACCATAGATTAATCACCTGTCATCTCAGAGACTTGATCGATCTGACTGGTAGAGGGTGGCTAACAGTGGGATGATGCTCTCTGACAGTCACAAAACTGAGCTCGATGCACTGGTTAACATACTGCCCTTTTTGTGTACGTCCAGCGCGGTCCTGTAGTCGCATATATTATACCATTATGCTTCTGATGTTGCCTTTAATATCACAGGGCAAACACATTCTTGATTACGTAACTCGATTGTGCCACCGGGTTATGCAGCTCGATCTTATAACTGCATTATATAACTTGGCGGTAAGGTGATAGCGAGAATATAACGAAAAACACGCCCTCGAAATTAATTGATCACTGCCACTAAATCTTTCATTACAGTAGAGTATGTTGCCGAATAAATGGGAGGCATTATAAAGAAATTTAGGTTCTGTGTCCCCCAACGAGTAAATAAGGATGGTGATAAATTGTTTAAATAAATGTTTATACTGCACACAAGTTGTTTTACCCGCATCTGAGTTGCATTGCTTCACATAAATCATAAAGCTGACGCGCATTTTCTTTCATGATTCATTTAAAAACTGCGTACCTAACCCCGCGAGTTACCATTATGCGTGTGTGTGTGTGTAGATGTATTTTCACAACGTAGTGGTCTCTTAACCTGTGAAAAATCGTTTGGTAACAACAGAAATAAAGTATATAAACCTGTGAGATATACGGGTAAGTTTTATCGCGGGGAATAAGTCTTCTTTTTACATGTACCCGAAGATGAGAGCTTTGTGGTGGCAGATCTTGTTTGTGAACCTTTACTGCCCTTAATTTAATCTCCTGAATGGGTGGGTACGGCACAAATGGTTTTAAATTATTTCACTTCGTTCCCAGACTTTTATCTTTCTCCCGTCCAATAACTCCCTTCAAATTGGGGACATCAGATTCTTTTTTTTTTTTTTTTAATCAGGCTGTCGCAGAGCGCTTATATTTAAATTTGGAGGAATCTCTATTAGTGAAGGGGTAAATAGAAGTTATATTCCGTAGTACTCTAGTATGAAAAATCTGTGTAACGTCGTCCGGTAGTGTTGACTATAAAGTGGAAAAGACGTCATCGGATAAAGAAGGTAAACATTCCTAAATATAATAACTTGTTTTGTACTAAGCTCCAGATTTTTACAACTTATGTCGTATTAAGTCATTTCCCTGGCCAGCGTCCTTTGCACAGTGAATTTGAACTTCATACGCCCGCCGGCTTGAACCACAACGCAAAACACTGGGAGAGAGTTGGCAACGCCGCTACACTCGCTTGTAATCACTAATGCGGCATCGTTTGATCATCTGACGCGCGTTTATCATCAAACATCACTTCCAGTATTGTATGAGTCAAGGTTGTCGTGTGTGTGTGTACTTGTGATATAGGTTATTTATTTTTCCCTTTAACATTCCTCTTGTCCGGTTCGGAAGCAGTTTCCTGAAGTCGGGCTTCATTCATCTCGGGACGCGTGTCAGCTGCGCAGAATCATCAAGCAGTCTTGACAAAGGATAAATAAACGTTTACAGATATTTTGAGTGTAATTAGGAAGCTTTACCGTACTTAAACCATGGCAGTCCTGAAGGACTTTTTACCTCATCATCATCATCATCATCATCATTATTATCCTGTGTCAACAACAGGACAAAGGTTTCTCCCAGCTCTCACCACACTGATTTATTGATGTTTGCCTGTTCATATTTACGGGCTTCATCACCTCACCTTCCGCTCTTCATACCTTTTCCATTTACTAATCTAACATTTTGCCTGTCTACTGCTGTCATTTTCCATGTGGGACCTGTCCAGCGGTCATACAGTCTTCCCACCCCGCTCTGCCGTTCATACTTCATAAGGCCTTCCTTCCGTTTTGTAATATCCAGTTTCCTCTGTATATATATATATATATATATATATATATATATATATATATATATATATATATATATATAGATAGATAGATAGATAGATAGATAGAGAAAACAGCTCAAGACTTCTAAGTTACTAAGTCTGCCTGCTTCCTTGAATAAACTGTAAACTCAACCCAAGCCGCCATAGATAAATAGATAGATAGGTATGACGTAGCTAAATAAATTTGTAGATAAACAGATAGATAGACATGTAGATATGCAGATACAGATTTTATTCCTCCAGTATCGAGCGCTTTGTATAAAAAGCAATAAATCATGGCACACTACCCACGTCCTCTAATCACACCACCACCACCAGACTCCTAAATCACTCATTGGATATTGACGACCAGGCATTGCCTCAGCGGTGGTGGTTATTTACACCCACAAATCACTCCAAAATATTCATCCACCCCCTCAGCCTACACCATAAATATCCCAACCCACACATCGCCCCCAAATAACCCCAAATTATCCCAAAACTCTCAGGATTCCGTTATAACCTCGAAATATGTAAAGCCCATTGTCAGCTTAAAAATAGCCAAAGCCTACATTGCCTTCAAAGCTGTAATACCTAAATAGTGCACCCCGAAATCAGTTGGTTGAAACAGCCACTATTTATTAATTTCATCTCGCCAGAGTTGAGTATGTTGGTCATTTTATTGAAAGGGTTAGTGGTGATTGCTTAGTGCCCTTTTCATGTGAGAGACTTTTCCCAAGATGATTGAAATCATAAGGCAAACTCCGAACCGTGCCGAAGTTAAGGATTTCCGTGGCTGAGGGTTTGCTGGGCGGGGGAGACCTTCTTGCATTGCTAGCATTATCGGACCTTTGTGGTAGAGGGCAGTATAGAAACTTCTTTGTCATTGAGTTACTGAGTGATCAAGTTGAAATTATCCTCTGCACCCCTCCTAGAGCCTCCAGGACAGTTGAGGAGATTTAATAGGATCACTCTGTATGATTCGCGGAGGCATCATCGTTTAGGTTCCATAGTCATAAATATCCACGTGTCATATTTGTAAAAATTCTCAAGCTAAACAATGCCCAGAAATCTGAGAATTTGTAAATACATTTTTTTATTATTATTATTATTATTATTTAACTCATCACGAAGACTCTACAGTATTTCTGAAATTTTTATTTGCTTCCTAAGATTCACAAAGTATCATTATTAGATCCAGGTTGGTTACACTGAGAAGCGGAGCGATATAAATGTCCGCAACTCTACATCTAAACTCTCCCAAGTATTACTAAGAAAAATGGTTGCAGTCACGTTCATCTAAATCCGTGAGTGTCACCAGATCAAACTGACCCACCTACAAAATTCATTGGAGGTACTTCTTTTCCTACATGAAAATTCACCAAAGTATTAAAACAAATACCCTTAGTTCTCTCCCCTTATATCTAATGGGTCGCATGTGTTACCAGAAAAAAATCGTCGTTGTTGCAGTCGCGTCCATCTAAATCCTTGGCAGTGTTACCAGACCACAGTGACCCCCGTTACGCTCCCAAATCGCGGCCATAAGAGCCAGGGCGGGACACAAAAGCGACATTATAGCGGTGGCAACAGTTCGGAGTAGCAGGCAATAGATTAGGTGGGGGCCAAGGGCGAGGGGTGGAGGAGGAGGTAGGGGTGGGGGAGGAGAGGAGGAATGGAGGTAGGGAAGAGTGAGGGAGGGAGAGATAAGGGGAGGAAAAAAGAATGATGGTAAAGAGAAGGGAAAAGGTGAAGGAAGGGCAGGGAAGAGTGAGAGAGGGAGAGATAAGGAGAGGAGAGGGAAGGGGGATTTAGGGAAGTAAGGGAAGGAGAAAAGGGAGGAATAGGTAAGGGAAAAGGGGTGACAGGGGAGCGAAGTGAAATGGAAGAGAATAAGAGCACAGGGAAAAGTAAGGGGTGGAGAAGAGGGAGGGAGGAAGAAGGGTGAGGAACATAAGGGAAATGGAAGAGGGGAGAGGAAGAGAAAAGAGAGGGATAAGGGCAAGGGAAGAGAGAGGTTGAAAAGAGGGGAAGAGGGAAGGAGGACAAAGAGAGGAGACGGGAGAAGTAGAGAAGAGAGGAAGGGGGGGATATAATAGGTTTGAAAATGGTTGTTTAGTGTAGGGTGAGGAGAGAGGAGTAGGAAGAGGGAGAGGAAGGGGAAGGCAAAAGAACGGGAATAAGAGAGCGAAGTAAGAGAGGAGGGGAAGGGAGGAAGGAAGAGGAGAGTCAAAGAGAAGAGAGGGAATGCTAGAAGGAAGGGGAGAGGAGAAAGTAGAAACTGGTAGATGGAGAGGGAAGAGGAGGAGACGGATGACAACAGTGTGGCTAGGAGAGTATCAGAACAGGGTTTGTGTGAGAAGTGAAACTGTGAGGGGGGATCAGTAAGATATTTAAAAAGGGGGAAACGGAGAGGTGGATTGGGAGAGGAAAAGCAGGGAGAGGGGAAGGGGAGAGGGGAGACAAGTGAGCAGTGAGAGTATCAAGGCCGGGAGGGTGTGAGGGGAAGAAGGAACATCGGGGGAATCAGTGAGATATTAAACACTTCAGTCTGAGAACGTTATTTACATTTACTCTTGGTAGGGCCACCTAATTTTATTCAGTTCAAGAGAGACTTGGAACCGTAAGTGCTAGATATTCATATTAACTCTCACAGTATGGGTGCATTTTAAAACTAAGTGTATGATAGCAGCAACAACAACAAAAATTACATACAAGGGCTGAAGAGATTAAAAGGTGAAACAGAGGTTACCACAGGAGATAGAGAGAAAGAGAGAGAGGGGGGAGGAGAGGAAAGGGGAGAATTTTCAAGGTGACGAGGGAGGTGTTTTGGTGCG
Organism: Coenobita brevimanus; assembly: GCF_032717465.1. Classification (NCBI taxonomy): domain Eukaryota; kingdom Metazoa; phylum Arthropoda; class Malacostraca; order Decapoda; family Coenobitidae; genus Coenobita; species Coenobita brevimanus. The sequence continues at coordinate 216,050 of NC_137063.1, read as the reverse complement.
AGGGGAGAGAAGAGGGGAGAATAGGAGGGGACTTGAGGCGAGCGGAGGAGAGAAGGGGAGAAGAAAGATTACAGGGCCAGGGAGGGAAGAATAGAGGGGAGGGCTGACTACAAGGGGAAGAGAAAGGTGTCCAAACGGGAGAGGAAGAAACCAAGGAGAGGGGAAGAGGAAGGGAGGGATGACGACAGAGGGTCAGAGAGAGAGAGAGCACTAGGGAAGAGGGGAGACGAAGCGGAGGGGAGGTTTCGTGTCATGTAAGTAGACAGCAGGAGGAAGGGGGAAGAGAGGGAAGGGAGAGGGAAGAGAGGGGATATCATGAGAAACAGGGGGGAGGAAGACGGAAAGAGAGGAAACGGTAAAGTATGAAGGGAAGGGAGGAAGAAGAGGAGGAATCGTGTAAAGAAAGGACGATGATGATGATGATGTATATTATGATGATATTTATTTTGATGATGGTAGTGATGATGATGGCATTCGTCATGATAATACCGATGGAGAAGAGAAAAGGATATTAGGAAAATTTAAGGAGATGGGTAGAAAGATGGCGGAAGAGGAAACTCGGAAGAGGGAAAGAAGAACGCGAAGAGAGGGAGAATGGGGGAAGAAGAAGAGAGAGGATGAGGGCATATGAAAACGGAACGAAGGTGCTGGATTGGGATGTAGGGTGAAACAGACGAGAGATAGTAGACTGCAAAGGGAAGGGGGGTGTAGGGGAGGGAAAGAGGGATTTAGGGGAGGAAGAGGGGAGGGGTGAGAATAAAAAGATGGAGGATAGAAGAGTCTGTGCATTGGGCGGAGAGAGAGAGAGAGAGAGAGAGCACAATTAGACGAGGCTGTTGGTTGGAAATGAGAGAGGACGGCTTGGGGGGAGAAATCACGAAAGGATACGAGATGAAAGAATGAAGAAGGGAGAGGGGGAGATATGTGGGGTGAGGACGAATGTACTGGCTGAGGAAATGAAGGGGGAACAGGGGAGGAAGGGGTAAGAATGGGGAAAGGGGAGATGGAGAAGAAAGGGGAAGGGGGAGGTTTTACGAGGAAGGTGAAGGAAAGGAGTAAATGGGAAAGGAGGCGGAGGAGGAGTTGAAGAAAGATAAAAAGAGAGTGAAAGGGAAAATAGAAAAGATAGTTATTGAGAACGTAAATGGTGGAGTCAGGAGGAGAGGGGAGGGGAAGAGGATGGGGAATGAGAGTGATGATAGGTAAGAGGTAGCAGGTTTGGAGGGTAAAAGAAGACAGGAAGGGGAAGGAAGAGATTGCGAGGGGAAAAGCATGGTGACTAGGGGAGGAGAAGAGAGAGGGGAGTGATGGTGTTGTCTAGGTCGTGGAATGAGGGGAGACGCACGATTACCAGAGGGGACAAGGATGGTGTCTGGTAGGAAGGAGGGGCGAAAAAAGCAACAGAGAAAATCAAGGCAATGTCTGGCCAGCGAGATGTGAAAGGGTGTGAGGTGAGATGGGAAATTGCCAAGGAAAATAATCTAGCGTCTGAAGTGAGGGGACTGCGGGCAAAGGACACGGTACTAGGAGAATAGGGTGGCTCGGTCGGTTTGGTATTGCCCTTATGTTCTAGGGACGTTCTGGAGTGGGTTCGAGTCCCAAAGATTACCACTGCGTTTGTGGGGTGGAAGAAGACAGTTTCAGTCAACATAGTAGATAATCAGACCTATATACCACTGTTAACCTATTTCACTCCATCTGTTTTAGAAATCTTTCGTAATAAAAAAAAATCGTTTTGGTGGTAGCCAGAATAAAAAAAAAAATCAGCGGAATGAAGGATCTAACACATGTCTTCCTGTTTACACTTACCGTCTTAAGCTAGGCCAGATTTTTGTTCTTTTCCAGTTTCTTTCGCATAGTGTTAGAAAATGACAGTACTACGGCACTGCATCGTTTCCATGGCACTTCTTCGTGATCAGCATCATATTCTAGTGTTCATATATTGCTATTACACAGCACTGAAGATATACTGTAATTATTGATCAATTTATTGTGAGAAGAGCATAGAAGTATCATTGATTCATGTATTTTAGACTGCGATAATGAAGTGTATAATAACTTGACTCAGAATCCGTATACTGTATTATATTCTGTTATAGTTACCACCAAGCGATTTTACTGTGGCTTAGAGAAGCTTTCCTAACCAAAGGAGCTTAATGTCTCCTTCAGTAACTCCTTCAGTACTAGAGGCCTGTCCTAATGTTTTTATGCCAGGAAGATGGATCCATAGGCTAGGAACCTGTAAGACTGTTCCATCCAAGAAAAAAAAAAAATAATACCGGAGCCTCATTTAAGATCTGTTCACTTCGAGATGCCAGGACATTCATTCATTCATTCATTGCCAGACGCCATGTATCCCACACGGGGTGGCCAAGGGCTTAGAGTTAATTGTTTTACAGGGAGGGGCACTAATCCTCCACCAACCCCACTGCATTTAAAAGGCTGGAGGTTATAGGCAGAGGGAAATACAGCCAGAATAAAATAGGAAAATACCACATCAGATCGATGGGGTTAATCTTTTCCATGTAGTGAGTTGTACGAGCTGAATAGAATCATCCGACCTAAGCTGAAATATGGGTTTTCTTTAGTTTCCAAAACGTTGATCATGATAATTTTATATATCTGGAGACGTAGGTTTCTCTATAAAATCATCTGAAGTTAGCTGACATATAATGCAAAGTGGTTATCTTGCAGGTAAAGGGTTAACTTAGTATCTGGTTCACGAACACCTCATACCTCGTTGTAAGTTTGTTCATTTTATCCTGTTTTCAAGCGGAATTCAGTTGGGTAATTATGGAGGTCTGCTAATGTATTCAGTTTGTAGTTGAGCGGATTCCATCTCAGGGGAAGAGGAAGGTTAAATAGATAAATGCATTCTGAGGGTCAGTTAACTAACTCTTACCTGTCTGCATATAGTGTGTGTGTGTGTGTGTGTGTGTGTGTGTGTGTGTGTGTGTGTGTGTGTGTGTCCCAGCGCGCGGGCGCGAAGTCGCCTTGCTCTTGCTTTATTCTGACGGTTTTATTAATCTTACCTGTATTGCATATGAAGGGATTATATACAGACTTTATTAACCTTTTCAAAGCATGAAATCTTTATTAAGGTGAATAAACTCGACTGGAGATAAATAAAAGATCATCATTTTGAGTAGGTCAGTTGAAAGACACTGACTTAACGGTGCCCTAAAAATTTCTCCTATTTTTCACAGCGCGCAGCCAGGGCTTATTTACCGTGTTACTGACAGAATTCACAGTCATACTCCTATCAGTCTTACTCTGCTGCAAAGCATCCTGTATAGTTTGGCAGTACTGAATCACACAAGCTTAGATTTCATTACTTAGAGCTTAGTAAAATAAAATGCTTGTTAAACAGGCACTAAAACTATTTTCATGGAGACACAGGAACTAACTGCAGTCGTCCTCACTTTATAACTCTTGTTTACCGTCATAAAAGCGAGTTCAACTTACTGCGGTGTTGGAAGAGGAGGAAAGTGGTTGGAGGAGAGCAGGGTGTGAAGAGGGTGAGGGGTTGGGTGAGTGGCAGGATGAGTGGTAGAGTGAGAACCCGAGACAAGGGAAGGATGAGGGACGAGGCGGGAGACAGGGTGACTGTTTGGGTGAGAGACCGAGGGAAGGACAAGGTGAGTGGGAAGGATGAGTGGTGGTAGAATGAGTGGTAGTGTAGAGTGAAGGGTCAAGTACAAGGCAGTGTTAGGGGCAAGGCTAGAAGTAGGTTAGGTGGCAGTGTGTGAGGTGAAACGAGAGTAAGGTAAGTGGGTAGGGTTAGAGGCAGGTTCGATGACATAGTTGGAGGGGAGAAGGGCAGGATGACAAGGAAGTATGGGTGTAAAAGGTTAAAGAAAAATAAGACTTAAAGCGTGTAAAGGTGAAGGATTGGAAAAGAAAGCATGAGCAGTGAAATTATTGTTGAAGAGAGAGATAATTGGAGGGATGGACAGAGACTGATGATTTAGGTGTGACGGTGGAGGGAACAATTTTTTTTTTTTTTTTTTTACTATAACCCATATTTTATAGTGTCAGTCTGATATAACAGTTTAGCAATACTTGTACATTATTTCAACTTTTTACAATTATATTGTCAACACTTCATTGCTAAGAGGATTTTCAATAGGTCATTAGTGCATTTTGCATTAGCATATAATTATCTAAATTGCTGAGGCCCTGATTACTTTCAGTTGCGAGAGAGAGAGAGAGAGACACACACACACACACACACACACACACACACACACACACACACACACACACACACACACACACACACACACACACACACACACACACACAAGACGAGAACTAAGAAAGAAAAAGATGCAAGATAGGAAAAAGTTTTTCAGATCTGAAGAGGATGTGACAAAAACAGAGACAGGGAGACATCATAAAAGAGAGGAAGGGAAGAAAGAAGATATGGGATTTGATGGCAGATAAGAGTGAGGGGAGAGGAGAGGAGGACTGAGAATGAGAGAGAGAACTGAAATGAAAGTAATGCATGATGAAGCAGCAGAAGAGAGGGAATAAGTGGCAAATGGGAGAGGAGGAAGGTTGAGTGTGACAGAAGAAATGCCTAATAAATGCATGAAAGAAACAGGATTGAAAAAAACAAAAAAAGCGAAATGAAACCCAATAAAGTAAAAATGGAAAAAAATGGGGTACGAGGATGCATTTTTACATCAAATCCCTGTTACCTCCAGACGATTTTCTTCAGTTCTGTGGGGGCTTCTCGAACTGAAGGGGTTAAATATAGCCTACTCAAACTCCTCCGCTACAAGAGGTCGTCCCTGAACTGTATATAATCCTGAACTGTATAAAAAACGTCATTGGGCTGAAGGGGTTAAGGACCTATGAGTGCCTGTTAAAAAAAAAAAGTATAATTTACCACTTAATTACGCTGACAGCTTTATATATTTACTTTCTATTGTTATGTGACTTTATTGAGAATGAAGAAGGCCTTTGATACTGAAGGAGATTTGAATATTCTCCAGTATTTCGTTCAGAGTGACGAGGTGTACGAGTATTTCAGCTAAATATTCGTGCAGCTAAACTGTTATAGCTGAGAAGAAAGCTTTGTAGCGAGGCAGTTGAATCATAAGTAAATGAAACCAGTGATGGGAAAGGAAATTAAATGGGGAAGAGAAGTAAGCCAGAGTGAATAAATAAAGCATAAATTGTATGAAAACGAAGGGAAAGAGATGAAGATCAAAAAACGGGAAAGTGTTGATAAAAGGAGAGGAGATGTTATTTAAGAATAACTTACATGAAAACGAAGAAGAAGAGATGAAAAAGATAAAAGGGGGTAAGAGGTGACAATGGGGAGGATATAGTTTGGGGGGATATGAAGAAGAGAAACAAATTTAGTGAAGGGAAAATGGAAAAAGCAAAAGAACGTGGATGGAACAGTGAGCCGGAAGGAAATCGAGAAGCGAGAGAAAAATGGAGATAGACATAAAAACAAAAAAAACGAGAAAGAAAATGTGTATGAGAAATGGAGGAAACTGAAAAGAGAGGATGACATTAGGGGAAGGAAGGAGGGAAAGAGGAGAGGGAGGGATGAGAGAGGAAGAGAAGTGTGAGGAAAGGAAAGAGAACAGAATGAGGGAAGTATGAAAGAGAGGAGGAGGGGAGAGGGAAGACTGAGTGAGAATTGAAAGACTGGAAAAAAGGTAGAGTTGAGGAAGGAACGTGGGAAGGATTGAGAATGAAGGGAAATGAGAGGGAAGAGAGGAGACATGATGAACGAAGGAGAATGGAAAGAGATGAGGTAAAAGGAGAAGGACGAGGAAGAAATGAAGAAGAGAGGGATGAAGTAATGGATGTGAGAGGAAGTGAGGTATGGATAATAAGTGAGAAAACAGTGAACGAAGAAAAAGAAGAAGGAAGTAAAGGAGGGTGGAAGAAAAAATGGGACCTGTATATATGAAAGAAGGGTGTAAGAGAAGAATGAAGAAAAAATAAATGAATTGGAGTTAAAAGGAAAAGAGTAATTAAGGAAGCAAAATGGAGGGATGACGAAGATAGCAGGGATGAAGGATGGCAATAAGAGAAAAAAAAGAGTACGTTTGGGAGCGAAAAGCGAAGTAAAAAAACCGTGGCTGAAGGAAAAAAGGAATGAATAAAATAAAGGGGGATTGGAGGAAGGGATTCAGGGTGACTGGAGAAGTAAAAACTGAAGGAAATGAGGGAAAAAGGAAATAAAAAGGTGGCGAATGAAGGCTGGAAGGGATGAAGGAAGTAAAGGGGATGAAGGAAGGGATTGTTTGGGAATGGAAGAAAGGCTGAGCTGGAAGGGGGGGACTAAAGGCTGTTGACTTAGTGATGCCTGGACGTAGTGTTAACAATGGAAGGGCTTATGGGGGCTGTGGCCGAGGGTAGTGGGCCATGGGGGAGAAGGTGGGGGCTCAGAGGGTTATGATGGGGTTATGAAGTGATGGTGGTGAGGTGGGGGCTGTAAAGATGATGATGGAGGGATGTGATGAGAGTTGCAGAAGTGCTGGTCGAGGTGAAGATGTGGCTCTGAAGGTGATGGGGCTATGAATGTATTAAGATGGGAGTAGGGAGCTTGGGAGGATATGGTCAGAGAGAGAGAGAGAGAGAGAGAGAATCCTGTAGCAGCTGAAGACATTATGAAAATTAGAATGAAGCACTGAGCACATTTCACATTTCTTTTATATAATAACTCTAACACTATATTCACATTATATCTTTAAAAATCATAAATCTTAGCTGTTCACTCTCTTCTACCATCCATTTTATTAATATTTCTGTGCAGTTATTCATTATATATTAATATTTCTGTGTTGTCTTCCACACTTTAATTGTAGTTATGGTCAGCGTCCATCCAGAATAAATATTTTAGTAACCTTCCAAGGGAACAGGTCTGAGATGGTTATATAGCTCATGTGGATCACTGTCTGGGAATAGAATAGTGTGTGTGTGTGTGTGTGTGTGTTGTTTCCCTAGTGAAATCTTTTTTTTTATGATTATACTGTCTATTTATGTGGAGAATATTCTTTTCGTGTTAATTTCAGTACGTGGTAGAATTATTGTCTCTCCTGTATGGGTGGGTGGGGGGAGATATATTATTTTTAAAATCTAAATCTGTATACATGATTCGGAGTGTATATGTTGGCATTTACTTTATGCGCTTCCATATTTATGAGTGAGTGTGTACGTGTGTGTGTGTGTGTGTGTGTGTGTGTGTGTGTGTGTGTGTGTGTGTGTGTGTGTGTGTGTGTGTGTGTGTGTGTGCGCGCGTGCGCCATTTCCAGTGTTTTCCACAATATCTGACTCATCCTTTTATCAGCGCGTTCGTCACAAGAAAAGTTGGGCCGACCTCAAAATTTTACCAGCCCAAACAACAGTCAAAACTCATTACAAACTCATCTCACGCCTCAGCAGAAAACACGGCAATTACCTCCTGGCAGCCAATTATAGTCACGACCAAAACAACTTTATCGGACCAAACTCACGAACGAAATACATCATTCATTTCAACATACAATGGACGCGGCAATCCCCTGGGGCAACGAGGTCACATCTTTAGCTCCTTTTCCCAGGACGTCATTTTTATCATATATTTGCTGGCAACAGACGATTTTCTTAAACACAGGAGAACCAGGTCACATTTCTACACTCTTAACCGGGGACATTTCTACTGTATATTTGCAAACCCAGGCCATTTTCTTCAGCTTAGGGGAGATGTCTTGCGTTCTAGGAGTTACTAAAGAATGTAACCTATCCCTTCTACTGCTAAGTTTATCCTAAAGTTCGTAATAACCTCTGCAGAAGATCCAAAAAAATAAAAAGAAGAAAAGAGCGTTGTCGGATCGAAGGGATTTACCATAAAGTCACTGATAATGATCTTGTTGTCAGCAGAATGTCACATTAACATATAGCCTTAAGAAGATGCCAAATATATTTTTCCTTCCTGCCACTGCCTCAAAGCTGAATGAAGTTGGCTGTAACAAAAAATAAGGTAATCGTCCTGAAGGATAATATCACGAGTCCTTTCAGAGCGACGCACATGCATATACCAATACACACACCAAATACACATACCCACCCACATATAAATGTTCAAAACCTTTCAGAGCTATCCACATACACATACCAATACCCACACCACATATACAGTACATTCCCACCCACATATAAATTTTCAAAACCTTTCTAAAGTCCAACACATACATTTCTAACACTTTCCCACACACTCACCTGTACGTTTCCAGGACTTACGTATCCACCCACTTGTACAGTACATTAGTCACTCACATTTACCGTTCCATCACGTACATACCCAATACCAGTCTCTTCAAAAAACAAGGGGAAATTAAGCTTAAAACAGCCACCCCTTCCACCCAATCACCCCGTAATCCGTCCTGGGTAAAAAACGATGAAGCCTGTGGTAAAAACAAACGCCCATCCGGATACATTACCTTTCAACCTCGCCAGTTGCCCCGTAAAAATAATCAGAAATCGTATTATGAACAAGGCAGGAATCGCATTAGAGTCAGAATCCATCAGTCTCACACACACACACACACACACACACACACACACACACACACACACACACACACACACACACACACACACACAGTTTTTTCTCTTTTTGAGGGGCCATGTTGGGTCATTTGTCAAAACCTGTCGAGTTATCAGTCCCGAAGGCCTTTCCTCTGATGGATGGCTGACCAAAGATAACACCCTCCCTCCCTCCTTCCCTCCATATCCCCCATAACCCCTCTAACCCCTTCCCCTCCACCCCTTCCTTCTCCATGCATCTTCTCCCTCCATCCCCCTTTTCCATCCAAACCCCTTCCCCCCTTCCTCATCCGCTTCCCTAATCCCCATTCCCTTCCTTAATCCTCCTCCTCCTCCTCAGTAAGTGCTCTTCTCTTTGTTTTTACATGCCGTATTACTGTATACACTTTACTCTTTCCATCCATGAACGTATATCATAAGCTGAATAAAATTGTCAGGCTTTAGTTGAAGTAAAATTTAAAACCACGTCCTGAGTCTGAAAGGTTGACTGAGGTTCTGTGCAGCCCTGTTATATGTCACATGGAGAGGTAAAAAGAGAGGATAAGAGAACAGGCGAAAGTACCGCATATAATAACTGTAGTTAAAAAGCAAAAACGGATGTGGTCAGGTTACGTGGTTGGTCGAACGGATAACAGATGGACAGCTAGGGTAACGGAGTGGCAGACAAGAGGTGGAGTGAGTGAGATAAAGAGGCAGGCAAAGAACAAAATAATAAGATGAGATTCGGGGAATCGCTTGGACTGGATGAAACAGGCTAACAGTCAATAGGTCAGAGCGGAAAAAGTTGGGTCATGCTTTTGTCCTGTAGTGGACTGAGTCAGGCTGATGATGATAATGAACCTCTTCAATCTGGGACGTCTTTCCCAGGCTGGATATAATCATCACAAGGTTGCTAGAACAGAATATAAAAATGCTCATGTACTGAGTAGGTCAAGGGTCGACCTGGTGTAGAGACAAAGTTAAGCAAGATGGATGAGGGTGGTGATCTAGTTAGATGATCCGGCTGTCTGGTGTGTGGTGGGTCGCGGTGGATCCCATGAGTTCCTGTCTGTCTCAGCTGTGTTTTTAGTCAGACAAGAACCAGATACAACAGCCCACACCAGTTTCCATCACCGTTCATCAGCAAAATAGATCATAATGTCTATCTGTTTGTCTGTCCGCTATGTACGGCCACAGTTGATTTTCATTGATATTTATAGATGCAGTGCTGCTGTCGGGTGTCTGCCCTTTCCTCTTCATCATCCTTATTTCCTTCCGTCCACTTCTGTCTTTCTTTCCTTCATTCTTTCCTTGTCCTTCAGCCTACGGGTGACTTTACACTCCCTCTTCTTTCTTTCTTTCCTTCATTCTTTCCCCTTCCTTCTGCCTGTGGGTGACTCTACACTGAGTGACAAGCCAAACGGTTTCCTGTGCACCAGGAAACCATTTACTACGCTGGGTGGTAACCATATAACCAAATTTTGGCGTCTGGTGGTTTAGTGGGTAATTATTGCGCTCCATTCGGATTGAACGGGTGAAGGTTTATATCCAAGGGGTGGTTGGGGTTGATTGCTCATGTAGTGCCACTCAGGGATGAGTGAAGCTGGTCACTCTCATCTTAAATGTTGGGACCAACTGCCTAGCCCCGGGCTCCTACGCTCCTCATGGGGAATGTAGGATTGGATGATGGATGGGTGGATGGATTTATAGATGCCAGCGGAAAGTCAGAGGAACAATATGTACAACGCTCAGAGTTCGGTAGAAGGCGGCACAATCCCAAACGCCAATCCAGTTTTCAGGATAAAAAAATTATGATATTCTGCATGGCCATTGGCGAAGTTAAAAGTATGTTAAAGTACCACAGAAATTATGCTTAGGGATCGGAGAAGGAATACAGCTCCTGACCCCGAATCCTGACCCGGCAAGGAAATATCCATAGTTTTCGAGATGAAGGACTAGCATTTGGTTGGACAGACTCTGTTAGATTCTGTTGTCCTGGCACCACAGGAACTTCACCTGGGGGTTCGGAGGGGTCGCGGGTCTTATCTTCTACCACAGTTTTCAGGGATTTATCCACAACTTTCCGAGATAGACGGGTGTATTAGTGGGTGTATACACTAGTGGGTGTATGCGCGGGGCGTTGATACAAAGGTGTGAGTTGGTGACCGTGAAATGTTGTCCATTGTGTTGTTACATCCACTGTCCGTGTTTTGGCTAATCAGAGCAACACCGGGCAACACTCCTAGTCACTTAATATTCTGCTCCGCTGTAGCCAAACAAACCGATTACGTATTTCCTGTTGTGATGCGGATGCAGATGAGGTGAATAGCAACATCCACGACTGACTCCTGCGATGTCTAGTGAAAAAAAAAAAAAAAAACAGCGGGGTACCTGCATTAAAATCTGTTAAGATATGGGAAGTTTCCTCACACCTTTTCCATCGTGATTTATTTTTTCATCTTACACTTTAACATTCTCTTGTATGTTACTTTCACAATTTAAATCTTGATATAATTTGCATCGGTAATATACAAAAAGATACAGAAGTGTAATGTGCAAGATAAATTGCTGAGGAAGAGATATTACAAGCTAAAACTCAGCCACTCCACGGCCTTCACAGCGATGCTCCTCACTCTTCCATCACCGTCTCCTACCTTCGCTTACAGCATATATCTCCTTCATATTTTCAAGTTTTTATCATCTTTCGTCCTTCTTGCTTCCTTCCTTCCTTCCTTCCTTCTCTTCCTATTTTTCGTATTCTTTATCTCTCTTATAGTCATTTCTTTCACTCATCACCGATTCCTACCCTCCTTAACTGCATGTATTTTTCATCTGTTTCCCTCATATTCACGTCATTCCTGTCTTCCATTCTTCCTGCCTCTCTTTTTCATTTTCGTGCATGTCTTTGATTATTTACTTTCCATCTTTCATCCTCACTTCCTTCTTTTCTCATCCTCTCTTCTGTATTCTTGTCATTTACAACATTATTCCCTCACCGTCACAGGCTCTCGCTTAATGCATCCATCTCCTCCTTTTTATATACTGGATTTTTACTCTTTTCCTCGTTCTGCCTCGCAGCCACTCTTCTCTCTTCTCCATTCCATCTTCATTTGGCCTTCCTCTGTAGAGTCTTTCGTCCTCCCATCAATCCTCCTTTCTTCTTATCATATTTTTTTTTAAGGGGGTTCTTTTCTATACTTGTCATTTCCTTTTCTTTTCCTATACAGGCATTATTTTCCTACCTCCCCATCTTTCCCTGTTTTTCTTACACTTGGTATTTCTCGTTTTGAATTCTGATTAGTTTCTCTTTCTGTGTGTGTGTGTGTGTGTGTGTGTGTGTGTGTCCTTTTTGTAGACAGTATCATCATTATCCTTCTTTCCTTCCTTCCTGTTTTTTCATTTTTTTTCTCTGGATTCACTCCCTGTTTTCTTTCCTTTTTCATATATCTCCTCCTTATTCCCATTGCCTCATCATGTTTCATTCTGGATTTTGGTTATTTTTTCTTCCTTTCCCTACTGCCGGTTCTTCTTTTTCTCTTCTTTTTCCTCCTTTTGCCTCTCATATCCTATTCCTTTTTACTCTCATTCTGTCCTTTATTCAGTATTGGTGATATTTTCACCTTTTCTCTCTTCATACTTCTCTCTGTTTTTTCTTCCCTTATTCTGGTATTTTCTTCAGTTTCTCTCTTCCTGAATATTTTTCTTTATGCTGTCCACATTCTCTCCTCCCCCTGTTTATTATTATTATTATTATTATTATTACTACTACTACTACTACTACTACTACTACTGTTACTAGTACTACTGTTACTACTACTACTACTACTACTGTTACTAGTACTACTGTTACTACTACTACTACTACTACTACTAGTACTGCTTCTACTACGACTGCTACTACTACTACGCTCATGTTTCCTTTTTCATCTCTTCCTCCATGTTTAAGATTTATATTCCAATTTAAAAGTAGGAGGAACGGAGTTTTTCGTAGCCCTGGGGAACATAAAGTTGCGTTGTGCAGGTGGCAGCGTTATTTAGTTGGTTTGCAGCCCCACCCCACCCCACCCAACCCCTTTAACCCCAGGACGTATTCTAGGGACCCTCTTACGATTTTATTCAGCTTAGGAGAGACGTTTCGAACATGTGTACTTAGATATTGCCTCCATTGACCTGTATTACATAACTTTTTCTTTTACTCTAACGTAACTCCTTTCATCTTGAATGCCGAACTGTAACAAGAGATTAGCAACTGAATATAGTGCTAGACATGAAGAAGCGCTATTGAAAGAATGTAGAGCTTCAGCACTATTCTACTGTGTGATTTGTAATAAGCCACAAAGGGAAACAATCTGAGCCAGGTTAAGGTAAGGGGAGTATTCTGAGTGACTGGAGATTTCACGACGTCTCTTCCCGAGCGATTTATTTATTCTTCACTTTGCTTCTCAAAATAATCCTGTGCTTTAGTGACGAAAAATATATTGATACTAAAGCGATAAAAATGGCATACAATAGAATGTTAAGGTGTAATAGTGGAACCATATCGCCAAGGAAGAGGTGTTACGAAGCCTTGTATGTCACCTAAAAATATGCCTCTCAGTCAGCCTGCTTATATCTGCTTTTGCATCGGCAAGCACCCGGTTGAGGAAGCTCCCTAACACCTTTTCCTAAGGGATTTATTTTGTTTAATGAACCTTACTGACCTCTTCTGTGTTACATAAATCCTTCCAGTATCGCCGTACTCTGCATAGTTAATTTACAAAATGATATTAACCAGCCATCTTCAAAACTAAGCCGCAAAGGAAGAGGTGTTAGGGAGCTTCTTAACCCGACGGGCATCGGACAATCTTCCCTTCATTCCACCGCATCATTCGCCATCGTTATCGTGTCGCCATCCTTATTGTGTCCTCTTACGGTCTTTTGTTGTCAATTGTACGAGTGTTTGTGTCAGGGTTCGAGGCTTCTTTGTAGTGTTTATTCATCCATGGAATCCTTTTCTTCACCTTGTCCTTCACCTTATTTCGTATGTTTCTTCCTCCTCCTTGTCCTCCTCCTCTTCCTTCTTCCTTTCCTGCATTTCCTCCTCCTCCCTTTCCCCTCTCCTCCTCCACCCCTGCACAGTCGACACACCCAGCAATAAATCTCCACCTCACTCCTTCAGCTCCACCTTCCTCTCTCACCTCTTCCGCTCTTCCATTTTGTTTTCCATTGTCATCCCTATTCTCCATTTTTTTTCATCCATTTCTCCAAAAGTTTCATTGGTGTTGTGTTCATCATCATCATCATCATCATCATCATCATCATCATCATCGTCATCATCATCGTCATCATCATCATCATCATCATCGTCATCATCATCATCATCATCATCATCATCATCATCATCTTGCCTTTATTTCCGGCACTAGATGATAACTGCAGGCGGTAGGTATTAGAAAGAGAAAAAATATATATATCGATATTCTAACCGTTATCCTGTCGTTGTACAGTTTTCCAAAGCTGATAGTTTTGTAGTCATTGAAAATAAAGTTGATAGTTTTAGTGAGCGCCTACGAGTAAGGTCAGTCGTCTTTCAGTAGTCTTACACTGTGTATGTTTTTTTTTTATTCAGGTAAAATCGTCTTGTAATAGTCAGAATTAACACCTGCAGCTCGCCTCCTTTTTGTTTATTATATTCTTAATGCCTTCAGACTGTTATTTTGCATATGATAAAATTTTCGAACTGAAGTGGTAAGGCATAGCCCCTTACAAACAGACGTGTCTCCCAAAAGAGAGAGAGAGAGAGAGAGAGAGAGAGAGAGAGAGAGAGAGAGAGAGAGAGAGAGAGAAATTGACCGTAGCTAGCACTAATTCAGATTAAACAGGCGTCTTCGAATTGAAGGGATTATATCTTTAGATTTATATATCACGTGAGAATATATAACCATCGTCGCTGTATTGTATTGTTGCTGTAGGTCTTCACCAACTGTATTGCCTCAGTTTTTTTTTTCTTCCCTCATTCATTCTTTCTTTTTCTGTTTTCTTCCATCTTTGAAACACTGTTCATTTTGGTGCCATTCCATTGTTTCTTCACTTCGCAAATAGCGCCAAGCACCTTTCCTATTTTTTAAATTTGTGTTTTTAAAGGAATTTACAGGTGAAACCATACAATAGCACAAATTTAGGGATCCTACGTTCTTGTTTGTTCATTAATCATGACGGGAATTTACATGGAAATGTGTCAGTGTACTGTACCTGTGTGAAGGCCGTCGTTCATTGTCGTGGGTGTGTTGGCAATCTATAATTATAGTTGTTTTTGTTCCCACCAGACGATATTATGCAGCTTAAGAGCATTTGGTAGTGAAGGGATAAACGAAGGCTTTATGTCACCCCTGTAGTTCAAAAAGTATATCCTGTGCTTTAAAACGTAAAGGAATAGTGAGGTCTAGATGAAAAATACGTTCCCTGGTTGAAAATGTCACTTTACTCCGATAACGTGTTTTATATTCTGATATTGCCATCACAACACGACGCTATGCAAATGTGGAGACGCTTTTCAAACTGAAGTAGTAAGATACAGCTTTCATTAACTCTTTCACTACTGCAGGTCGATCCTAAGTTAAATTGAATCGTCTGGAGGTAACAAAAATTAATATTAGAATCAGTCTTGTGGCTGGAAGAGTTAAGATAAGACCACCTTACCTGCCTATCATAGGGGGGAAATGTCACTTTCCTGGGAGTCGAGTCAATTTCCGTCCTACGGATATTATGTTCTCCAACTTCCATAACTCCCTGATATATCCAACTCAGTCTGCCATAGAAACTACTGACAAACTTATGCAAACTTAAACACACTAATATAAACGTACCGTTGTTTACGCGCACGCACGCACACACACACACACACACACACACACACACACACACACACACACACACACACACACACACACACACACACACACACACACACACACACACACACACACACACATTTACAGGTACACAGACACAGATATCCAAACACACAGATTATAAGGCCAGAAAACCACATCAGTGTCTAGAACATAAAGACACATGTGCATATTTCAATATCTGCATACAAATGCAGACATTGGCCTGCACGCATATATGTACGCCCGGTTACAGACATAAAATTAACACATATACGTACGTACATACATACATATATACTGTATATACATTCGTATGGACATATACTGTATGCATAAGAAATAAATGCATATATGCTATATATAATGCAAGCATTCATACATGTATATCTAAATGCACCCATTTAAGTGAATACATATATATATATTCATGCAAGCATACATGAACATAAATGTATACAAGTATGAATACATCTTTCAATACATGGAAAAACTTACAGGCACAACTACCCTACACGTACACATAAACTGAAGCTTTCCAGTTTACATATGGTGCATATGTAAACAACACCCACCTCCCAAAAACTCTCTCTCTCTCTCTCTCTCTCTCTCTCTCTCTCTCTCTCTCTCTCTCTCTCTCTCACACACACACACACACACACACACACACACACACACACACACACACACACACACACACACACACACACACACACACACACAAGCTGTACCAAACTATATCAAACTATTCAACCGACGAACTGTTTTGCATACGACAGTTTTGTTAGCTTTATCCTGGGCAGGGAAAAAAAAAAAAAACATCCTTTGTATAGAACGCGGGAGCTTCTGTGGAAAAAAAAAAAAAAAAGAACCCGTGATACAGTGGCTCAATCGGTAGAGAGGTGGCCTGCAGTCCTACCGGACCCGGGTTCAAATCCCCGCTGGGGCAGGGAACAGTTTAAGGATTTGAATTTCATTAAATCATGCCTTACTGATCTACCAGAAGACCCGCCGACATGTAAAAATACCCCCGCTAATACCAATACACCAGTCCTGTATGAGACAGCCCTAGCATGTATTCAGTATGGACGGTGGGTTTTAGCGCCGAAGTGGTGACATGTAGAGGTGTATGGTATGTAGGAGGACTACTGGGCCTTGATAGCAGGCTGTGGAACGTATGCCCAGAGTCGGACAAGAAAAAAAAAAACTGCCATGAAAATACCTCGTCTCTTGAAATTTGGTTGATTTTTTTCCTCTGTAGTGATGATATTTTGTTTTGTTGTTTGTGGAAATCTAAATCAAGCCCTGTACCCTGTAGATTTATGTATATATATATTTTTATCTTGCAAACGTCAGACTAGTTCACTAAGCTTAGAAGCATCCTCACCTCCGACCTCCACACTAGTGAAGGGAGTGATGAAAGCTGTCCTCCCTACTTCGAAAAGTCTTAAATTGAAAAGAAAAAAAAAAAAAAGCCTGGAGAGAACAAGAATAAAGACATCATTGTGAAGAGGTTAAGGAGTAGGCTGTAACATTAGATATCAGTGTTCCTGTAAGTATATATACGGCGAATTGGAAATTTAAAGATGTATTCGTCTTTTTTCTTACCTTCAAAGCTATTTCTTGCGTGTGTGTGTGTGTGTGTGTGTGTGTGTGTGTGTGTGTGTGTGTGTGTTATTTGCCGACGATTTTATTCATCCTTCGAGAATATTAACCCCTTGTCTACCAATGGTCTTCTCTAGGCTAAATGAAATCATCTGGTGCCAAAAATACTTAAAAAGAGGTTTCAGGATTGGTGGGTGATAAATGCTTGTTGCAATTCCAGTGGTGGTCGTGAACAGATGAACTGACAGCTTTTAATTCATTGTCCGCATGAAGTACTTGCTATTAGCGGATGTAGCATGCAGTGTGTCCTGTTGAATCACTCATTTTGTCAGAGTTTTGCATGAAATATATGAACAGATGTAATGTGTAATATTCCACATTGCGCGCTCTTATTTTGTCTTTACGGTTATTCTGCTCATGGAGACCCATCACCGTAAAAGTTATTCAGGACGCTGCCTTTATGAAGCCTTAATTACTTGTTCTTTCTCTCAAGGTGGGTATGCAGCAGCCGCCTTTACCATACGGTGGATCGATATAGATTGAATGTTATCTGTTTTTGTTTGTTAAAGGCCCACCCCTCCACGAAATTTCAGTAAAATCCGTTTATAACTTTTTGAGTACTCCAGCTAACAGACAGACAGACAAACAAACAATCACGGTGTAAAACATAACCTCCTTGGCGGAGGTAATAAAGAGAGAGAAAAAAATACAAAAATCCAAGACAGGAAGCGAATTCGACAACCGAGGTCCAGCACTAGAGATTGGAATATTTTTGAACAACCTAAATAACAAGTAACTGCGGTGAAAAGTTGCACATTGAGCGACCGAAAGAAACTAATGATCGAGTGGACGGTTCGTGAAGAATGCGGTGTGGAGGCTGGCGAGATGGAAAAAATAAGTCCGCTTTCATTTTTTTTTTTTTTTTTAGTTAACCGACGATAAATTCATGCCCCTGTTTTCGCCTCCACGGTTACATATGGCGATGAAAATGGCGAGTGTATGAAGCAAACCATGAGTATAATTAGAACTCTTATAATGGAATCGTTAATGCGCTCCTTACCTCCTCAGTTAAGCGTACCATATTGGGGAATATTTTAACTTAGAGACAAATCAACTGCAGAAGCGATTCATAAAGAAAGATAATCTGAGAAGGGTTAGTCATGCCATTTTATACTTTTACTCATACTGCTGCCAGATGAATTAAGTCAGCACAGGAAAGAATAGTACTTAAAGGGTTAAAATGAAGGGTGTATCTAATCCCTCCTATTTGAATAATCAGTCGTCATATTAAAGTTCTCTGGAGATAGTAAGGAAAAATATAAAGATGTATCGCCTGGATGAAAGCATTAAAAATCTAATCATACAGACAAAACATATTTCCGTGGCAAATATCTCTCAGCCCACATCCATAATCTTTTTTTCCCAGGTACCTCTCTCCGGAAAAAAAAAAAAAATCGGGAGAAAAATAATGGGAATATGTAAAATGAAAAATGGCAGTAACAACGCCGCCCAAAATATGATCCATGTATTACAGAGAAAACACGAAAAGTGAGAAGATTTAAGTTTCCACACCGACACCCGACTCGACAGACCATACAGTTGAATATTCCATCCCAGCCGGAGTTTTGTTGATGTTAGAGAGAGAGAGAGAGAGAGAGAGAGAGAGTGTGTGTGTGTGTGTGTGTGTGTGTGTGTGTGTGTGTGTGTGTGTGTTTAACAGAATATAGTTGCTCTTCATTATTGCAGCTTAAGTTAGTTTCATGGTTGCCTCGAATAATGTGTGTCAAACACGGCTGTACTAATATAAAGACCAAAACATCCAAGGAACGCACTCCTAAGTTCTAATATACTACAGTACTTGTTGATGAGGCGGTCAGGAACGGTGGCTTACACATACACACATATACTAAATCTTCATCCCACACCTCTGAGTAAACCCTTTTCCCTTACCAACTCCTCCACCAGTCACCTCTCCCCCTTCCTCCCATATTTCTCCTCTCCTATTCGTCATCTGCACGCCCTTCGCCTCCATCTCCACTTCCATCTCCACTTTCCTTCCACCCCGTCATCTTTCTTCCCTTAACGCAATGTTTTCTTCACACACCTTTTCTATTCCAAGCCTTCACGTAACCTATCATGTTTTGCCCCCTCCATTTCTCTCTCTCTCTCTCTCTCTCTCTCTCTCTCTCTCTCTCTCTCTCTCTCTCTCGCCGTTACCATACTCTTATATTCAACTTAGTGGAAACTTAGCCTTCTTAAAGAGTTACAGATGGTATTCAGTAACCTCATTAACCTCTTCAGTTTGTCGATATAATTGTCATATTATTCCTCTTAACCTCAGTCGACTTTTTTCACCTTGGAGAATTTCTGAACTGGAGACATTAGATTTAACTTTCAATAAACCCTTCTGTAAGTGAGGCCTTGTCTAGATTAAGTAAAGTCTGTAGGTAATAAAAAATAAACTTACTCAGCTACTATTACTCCATTTTGGCCTTAAAAAAATCCTCTCTCCATCCTGAATGCTAAGTTATAATAATAGAGTATCTCTAGAATTCGAAGTCAGTCGCGAAGAAATGCGATGGAAAGGAGTAGGGCCGTGGTATGGTCATTTTTGTCGCTTAGCTAGGTGAAGTAAGCAGCAAAAGGACGAAAACCTGGGCCAAGTTAGAGCACTTGTGATGTAATGCATAACCTGATTTCACGGGTTAATACGCAAGAGCTCTCCTTAGAATAATAAATTTATATTATGGCAGCAGGAAGAAAATACAAAAGATGTTATATGACTGACGGGGTGAAGGGAAGGGTTAGAAGTAAAACGTGTGTGAGAGAGAGAGAGAGAGAGAGAGAGAGAGAGAGACGGGGGGGGGGGGAATAAATGGAGGAGAAAATATGAATGAATACAGGAAGACAAAAGGAATTAAAAGACGAAATAGAAAATAGAAGTGAGAGAGGTGAGAGAAGGAAAAATTGAGCGAAGACAGATTAGTGAGGAAAGAAGATAACTTTTCAGTGAGGAAAGGCAGACGGAGGAGAAAAAAAAGATGGCAATGAATAATGGGCAAGAAAAAGAATGAAAAACGTAGTGAAGGAACGGGGAGAAAGAGTGATTGAGGATAAACAAAGGAAATAAAACGGGGATATGTCTGGGTGAATACAGACAGGAAGGAGAAGTGAAGATAAAAGAGAGAGAAAAAAATTCTGATGAGAGGGAGTGAGGGAGCCGGGAGAGAGAAAATCAGGGTGAAGAGAAATGGGGGAGGAAATAGGTGATTTCTTTGAGGTAAATATAGAGTTAAACAAACATTCAGTACGGAAGAGAGAGAGAGAGAGATAAATGGAGGGGGCAAAAGATGATAGGTTGCGTGAAGGCTTGAGATATAAAAGGAGTGTGTAGAAAATATTGCGTTAAGGGGAGAAAGATGACGGGGTGGCAGGAAGGTGGAGATGAAAGTGGAGTTGGACGCGAAGGGCGTGAAGATGACGAATAGAGGAGGAGGAGAAAGATTGGAGGAAGGGGGAGAGGTGACAGGTGGAGGAGAGAGGAAGGTGCTGGTAAGGGAAAAAGGTTTATAGGGAAGTGTGGGAGGAAGAGTTAGACTTCTCTTCATATTACATTTCTCAGCGTTGCATCAGTATATTCATCTGTTATGTTGTACATAATTCAACCTACGTCTTTCTTTTCCTTCTCTAACCTTGTTTTTCTGTGGCTTAGAACTTTATCATAATGTTGCTTATATCTCTCTCGCTCTCTCTCTCTCTCTCTCTCTCTCACACACACACACACACACACACACACACACACACACACACACACACACACACACACACACACACACACACACACACACACACACACACACACACACACACACACACACATGTTGACACGTGGAGTGATACACTCACACACACCCACACACCAACAAACGCAAACACATATACTCGCTTCACTGGCAAACTCCAATATTCCAGCACAAATGGATCCTCAACCCCCCCCCCTCTCTCTCTCTCTCTCTCTCTCTCTCGCTTCTGTTCTGTGATGAAACTCACATTCCCCTTTTGCATTTTTTCTTTTCAGTCTTCCCTGTGTTGCTTCTTTTCATGCCTTCCTTTTTATTCTCAACTTTTTCTCCTCTGTTGTATCAATCTCAGGTCTATTTCTTGTCCATCTTTTAAGTTTCTACCTATCACTGGTTCTTGATCTCTCTTTGACGCCTTCCTCCTTATCTTCCTCTCATTCTCTCATTTCTTCTCTCTTCCAAAATTAGTTACCTTACGCAGCCAATCGTTATCTCTTCCTCAGTTTCTCTTTGCCTCTCTAAGTTCTTCCCTCCCACCATCTCTCCCATCTCCATCCTCCCCTCAATTCCTTTATCTGTCACTATGTTCTTCCTTTCTCCATTATTTCCTCTCTTGTTTCCTTAATATTCCATCTCCTTCTCATTTCCATTCTCCCTCCTTCACCAGCTTTCCTCCCATTCCATGCTCTCTCTCTCCCAACCCTCACCCCGTATCTGTCTTCCTTCCTCTCTTTCTTCCTCCACTCTTCCTTCATAGCTCACTTCCTTCTTCCTTCTCCTCCTTCTTCTTTCACAGTGTCACTCCCATCATCGCTTCTCATCTTCTCCCCTCTTTCATCTCCTCTTCCTTCCATTTCCTCCTCTTATCGTCCTCCCCCTCCTCCTGCCTCTTGTCCTTCTTCCTTCACAATGCATCTCTTCGATCCTTTCATCCCTGTCTTTCACCTTCTTTCCATCCCTCTCCCTCCCTCATTCCTTCCCATCATTCTCGTTCTTCCTCTTCTTCGTTCATCCTCCGTTCCACCATCACCAAATTCCCTCTCCATCCACTCTCCCTCCGTCCACTCATCCCATCTCCGTCTCACCCTAAGCTTAACACCCCTTTGTATCTTATCTCTCCGCTTACTCTCTCCTTTAAGCCTCCTCTCCCTCCTCTCTCCTTTTATGTCTTCTCTTTCGCTCTCCGTAATACCTGGATTAGCCACACGTGCAGCCCGGGCCCATGTGAGAGCCACTTTAAGTTCTTACCCTGTATCACTGAGCCCCCATTTCCTTCACTTAATGGTCTGTTTATTTTCATCTGACAGAGATCCCTATCCCTTTTCGGCATATTTGGTGACCACATGTAGTCAGATTGGAAGTTGGATTCGATTAGTAACCAAGGAGACGAATTCCCGCCTCATTACAAAGCCTCACTTAGTATCATACAACCATAACTTAGTACTCAGACTATGGGAGTGGCCCGGTTCCCTCAGACGAAATTAAACACAGTAAAACCCTGTGTGTGTGTGTGTGTGTGTGTGTGTGTGTGTGTGTGTGTGTGTGTGTGTGTGTGTGTGTAAACACTTTTCTGTGATCCGTCTTAAAAAGAATATTACTTTCTTTATCAATATCATCTTTTTGGAGGTCGTGGGTGCTGAGCCATCTTCGTGTTGTCTTTAAGTCAGGTGCATACTCTACACGGGGAAAATATTCACCCTTTTGGAGTACAGGTTACACATGTAGGGGAGATTATCAGCTACAGCTCCAGCATACAGGAAGGAGTGAAAGGCTCTTCGTTTCATCATTCTACTCCTCTCACTGACCCGCTTGAACTTCTCTCTCTTTACCCAAATGTTGCATCACCCTCTTTCCCTCCAGTCGCTCTTACTCTGTCCGCTGCTATTCTGAACCCTTCCCTTTCCTCATTACCGAGAGCACACAGCACCCGTCTGGCTACACACTCACTCATTTCCTCTCCATGCTTCTAATGCAAGAGGAAAAAGGTATTCTCAGTCCTTCATGTGCATCATTAGAATTCTGCAACTGTATTAATCTGACCGTCTTTTCCTTTGCCCATGAAGTTTGGTCTTTTAAATGCAATGTGTTCAGTTGTCTAAAGTGAACTGCTGTTGTGTTTGGCTTCATTTGTTCATAACCTGGTGTTTACATTTTGTGTAGTAAAAGTATTCCTTCTATTTCTCTTCCTCATTATCATCCCAACTCTCTCTCTCTCTCTCTCTCTCTCTCTCTCTCTCTCTCTCTCTCTCTCTCTCTCTCTCTCTCTCTCTCTCTCTCTCTCTCTCTCTCTCTCTCTCTCTCTCTCTCTCAGCTATTATTTCCTCCTCGCCATCTCCTTTCACACAGTGTTCCGTCACGTTGATCTTCCCTTCTCGGACACTCTATCCCTTTATCTGCCCTCAAGTCTTTCACTGATTTATTCCTAAGTGACTCACATCCCTAAGAGGCGTCTGATGGGTTTTCGATCACGTACTGTCACCACGGGCGTAGCGTGGTCACCTACGCTAAGATATTCACGACTACGGCAGCCTCTCCTCTGGTCCCTTCACCTCACAGGGGACTTACAGTTACCTTTAATACCCTTTCACTGACCGTACTGTATATGTTTTAGTTACAACTACGTCCGAGCGATTAAGACTCAGGAGACTTTTCAGACAGGAGGAGTTGGATAAAGTCTTCACGGGCTCTAACAGGTCATTTTTTTTTTCAGCTTATCGTTACTACATTTTCATCCTTCATTCCTTCCTTTTTTCATTCATTCATTCATTCCTTGATCTCCCCTTAACCTCTTTTTGATGTCCTTTCCATCTTCCATTCATTACCTGCCTACTTTCGTGTCTTCATTTATTCATTATTCAGTTCAGTCCCTTGCTTCCTTGCTCTCTTCTTTTTGCATGGGTCCCGTCTTTGATTCATTCCGGCCATTTCCTTCTTTCCTTCCGTCCGCCCTTTCCTATCTTTCATGCTCAATTCTTCACCTCTCTCTCTCTCTCTCTCTCTCTCTCTCTCTCTCTCTCTCTCTCAGTAATATGCATGGTGGTAATTACAAGTTCTGATGGCTTAAAGTTATACCAACATTGGAGCAAGATTGTAATATAGAGCAAGCCATAAGCACCGTCTCTCTCTCTCTCTCTCTCTCTCTCTCTCTCTCTCTCTCTCTCTCTCTCTCTCTCTCTCATTTACCCCCACTTCCCTTCATTGCATCTCCCATCCTACTTCCCTTCGTTTCTTCCTGTTCCAGTTCACTACCTCTTCCCCAGCCATTCTCCTTTCTCCTACGCCCTCTCTTACTTTTTCTCTTTTACTCCATTTCATACATTTCCTTCCACTTCTTTATTTCCTTAACTTTTTTTTCCACTGATGCTACTTTTCTTTCTTCTTTCTCTCTTCCTTTCTACATTTTACTCTTACCGTAATTATGCTTTTGTTCCGTCCTTCCTTTCTTCTCCCTTTCTCTTTGCTACTGCTTATTATTCTCCTTTTCTCGTTCCCTTTTCCAAGCTGTTATTTATTTTGCTCTTTTCCTCTTGCTTTTCTGTGCTCCTTTTCCTCAATTCCCCCTTCTCCATCTCTGTTATTCTTTATTTTCCTCTCATTAATTCTCTGCTTCCAATTTTCCTCTTCGTATCTTCATTTTTCCTCACCATCTTTTCTCTACTAGTACTTCTCCTTCTTTTTTCCTTCTGCTCCTCTTTCCTAAATCTCAGTTCCTACCTATTTTCCTCCTTTCATCCCCCTTCTCAATCTCCCCTCTTCAGATTTGCCAGTCTTCTTTCCTTTGCGCTCTGTGTCTCATTTCCTGACTTGTCTTCATCTACTTTGATCTTCATTCTCTTAGTTTCTCTTCCTTCTCTCTCAGTTTCTTTTCCTTCCTTCCAGCCCTCTTGTTTCATCTCTCTCGTGTCTCCCTCTTTCCGTTACCCATCTCTCCTCTGGTTTAACATTCCACCCGTCCCTCTTCTCTCCATTCCTTCCATCTTTCTCGTTTCTCCCCGTTTCCCCCACCTCTCCCGTTTCTCTCCGTTTCCCCCAACTCTCCCGTTGTAATTCCTTCCCTCAACCCCTCTTGTTTCTCCCTCTTCGCCCTGTCGTTTCTCTCCCTTCCCTCCACTCGCCTAGTTCTCTTCCTTCCATCTCTCCCTTCCCTCTGTTTCCTTTCTCTACCCTCCACCCCTCTCGTTTCTCTTCCGCCCTCCATTTCCTTCTTCCCTCTTCCTTCCACATCACTGATTTTTCTCCGTTCCTTCTGTTCCTCTTCTCTTTCTTCCAAATTTCTATCTGCTCTCAACATTTCTGGCTTCTCTCCCTTCCTCCATTTCCTCTCTCTCTCTCTCTCTCTCTCTCTCTCTCTCTCCACATCTCTGGTTTCTCTTCCTTCCTCCATTTCCTCCCTCCCTCTCTCAGACTCTCCCCCTCCATATTTCTCGCTTCTCTCCCTTCGTCCATTTCCTCCCTGCCCTAAAGTTAACAGTGGGGGGCAAGAAGTCAGGTTGATTTACTGAGACCTAACCCTCTCAACTCCTTCCCTCATACCTACCTCCATTATCCTCCATCCTTTTATTTCCTTCCTCCCTTACTCGCTCTCCCTCTCCCTTCCGTCCTTCCTTCCTTCCATCCTTCCTTCCTTCCTCATTTGACTCCTCTGTTCCTTCTCCTTCAGTCTCGTAAGTTTTCTTCCTTCCTTCCCTGCTTCGTTTTCCTTTTCGCATGGCTCCTCTTGACTCCTCATCTTTCTCATTTTCCCCCCTCAGCCTTTACCTATTCAGTTCATTCCCTCATATTTACCTTCATCCTCCTTTTTGTTTTCTTCTTCCCTTCCTTCTATCATTTTTTTTTCCTTTCCTTTGGCTCTCCCTTGTTCTTTTATTTTCTTTATAGCTTTCTTGTTATTCTTCTCTTCTCTGGCTATCTTCCATTCCTCTCTCCATTTCTTACCTCCCTTCCTTCCTTCCATTTTCTTTCTTCTGTCTTTCTTCTATTGCTTCCTCTTCCCTTCCTTCCTTCCTTTCTCACTCCTTTGGCTTTCTTTACTTCCTTCCTCTTCCCTCCATCCTATTATTCTCTACCTCAAACCTCCCCCCAGTTCACCATTCCCTTCCCTCCTCTTCGTTCCGTCCTCCCTCTCTTCTCTTACTCCTCTCCGTTCCTCCGTCTTCCCTCCTTCCTCTTCCTCGTCTGCACTTCCTCCTTCCTCCATGCACATCGTTTTTCTTTCCCCCCGTTGTGTGAAACAGAACGTACTGGAAAGCTTGATATATGAAGATAGGACACAGAAGTATTCATTTCATATTTTTCTTTGTTTTTCCGGTTCCTCTCTCTCTCTCTCTCTCTCTCTCTCTCTCTCTCTCTCTCTCTCTCGCTTTAGGAGAGAAAGGAAATGAGAAAGTGAAAAGGAGAATGAAGAAGGGAAAAGCCAGACGGAGTAAGAAATATTGATTATAAAACACGATAATTTATAAAGAAAAATGAACCACTTAGCAGAAATCCATTTATCCTTATTAAGTGATGTGTTGGAATTTCCCTCATACTTAAATCAAGTCATTCATTCCTGTGATACATGAGAGAGAGAGAGAGAGAGAGAGAGAGAGAGAGAGAGAGATTACGTAAAGAGAGAGAGAGAGAGAGAGAGAGAGAGAGAGTTAAACCATTATGGCCTAACCCACTCAACCCGACCATCACACTCGTTAAGTTACCCGTGACTCCCCTGCCTTATGTGGCCTCTTCCTTTGGGCGAGAGAGAGAGAGAGAGAGGGGGGGGGGAGTGGGAGGGCAGAAGAGGTAGGAAGGGAGGAAATGGAGAAAATTGCATATTGAGAGTGGGGGTAGGTGAGCAGCATGGGTGGAAAGAGTAAAGAAAATAACAGAGGAGGTGAAAAGAGGAGGAGGAATATGGATGGGGAAGAGAGGGAGTGATTGGAGGAAAGATAGAAGAGAATGCAGAAAAATATACAAGATGTTAATCGATAGTGGAGAAGAAATGGAAGAGAAGAAATGTGGTAGTTGAACAAGGAAAGAGCAAGCATGAAAACGGAAAACTGAACAACTTCATAACCCTTTTAAATAAGTTACACAATCACTCATCGTCCAGGCCTCCGGATTCCTGGCTTGTCAGATCCATATCATCCTAAATATCAAAGAGTTATGACCAACCCTTGTGAACATGGGAAATTCAATGGAGGATGATGAAGGTAGTGTGGAAGGTGATCTGACAGAAAATGGATTAGGAGAGAGAGAGAGAGAGAATATATGAAAGTTTTCCATGATACCAAAGAAAAATCACCATTACCCTGATTTTACTGCTAGATGAAAGCTTTGAGGGACGGAAGTCAAGAGACCAATTAACTAAGTCACTAACTGCCCTGGAGCCATTTAACTATGCAACATTAACTTTGCAAAACGTAGATTCAAAAAGGAAAGTGTTGGTAGTGCACAAGGCCAACCTACTGATGCAGTATTTGATTTCTGGGTAATAGACGAGCGGCATTCGTTCTATTTCCACTGGCTCTCGGCTGCAGAGTTGCCCCGGGTCCTCAGCCACATTAATCTTCACTGTGTTATTCTTCTTTTGATTCTAGCTTTGACTTAAACTGCCATCTCTCCATCATGAATTTAAACTTGGCCTAAAAGTACCATCTCTCCGTTATGAATGTTGAATTATATCAAGAGATTGGGAATAAATTATTATGAAATTCACGAAGATATGCAGTGGAATAGATATAGAGCCCTTAGTATTTTTTTTTGTTTTTTGCCACCGAGCTACATGGAACAAGCTGCAAAAGGACGAAAATCTGGGTCAAGTTGACGTGAAAGACCTACAGTATCATGCAGTCGGTTAGTGTGGGTGTTACTGTAGCATTTGAAGTAGGAAATGAATAAGTAATGCGAGACAAAAACCGATAATGTTACCTGAGCTGCTCCTATAACACACGAGGAATCGCCTGACAGTGAAAGTGGAGCATTATATATGGGCCAGCCTTATTACCGCAATTGTCCGACGAATTTAATCATCTTGGGAGTGTTCTCTCGTCATCTTAGGATTAAAAACAGTTCCCGATAACTTTCCATCGGCGACACTACCTTCATTATTTACTCCTACTAGCGCCTAACCATTATATTCAATTTAGTTGTTATCTGTCGCTTTCTTAGTGTAAAAAGCAAAATTAAGTGGGAAGAAAGCTTAAATATGTTTGAAGGAGGAATTATTATATTAAGCTACTGTCTATGTCTTGGAAATGGGAAGGATATAAAGTGTGAGATTTTAGTTTTTAATAAAGACGGTAGTTTGGATGATGGATTGAATGCATGAGAGAGAGAGAGAGAGAGAGAGAGAGAGAGAGAGAGAAAGAGAGAGAGAGAGACGGAAAGAGACAGAGACAGTAAAGTGAACACAGACCTGCACTTAAGATGATTGCAGACATCTACTTATAAAACATCTAAGAACTTGTCGAAAAAACAGGAAAAAGAAGAAACGAGAAAGACAAACAGTGGAAGCGAACCTGGAAGAAGACGAAATACAGACAGAAAATAAAGACAGAAGAAACACACTGACAGAGAGCCATTTTAGAGGCTTCAGATCAGAGGTCCAAAAATGAAAAAAAAAAAGAAGGAAATGAAAAATTCTTATGACCGACAAGAAGATTAGAAGCAGGGGGAGCAGAAACAGAAACCACATGAGGCTGGGTAGGAAAGACGAAGGAAGAGAGAATGGAAGGGTACGGAAGAGAACTACAGAGAGAGAGAGAGAGAGACCATGGCATATCTTCCTTCTGCCTTGCCTACATCACTGACTCCGCCAACATATTGTGCTGCGCTGGTCAATTTCCCCCCCCCCTTCTCTCTCTCTCTCTCTCTCTCTCTCTCTCTCTCTCTCTCTCTCTCTCTCTCTCTCCATCGTTTTATTTGCTTTTAGTCATAGCCAAATCACTAAAAATTCCCTTGTCAAATAAAATTTAAAATTAAGTTAGTTTCTGACAACGACATGCAGGCGCGTAGACAGGATTTTATCATAGTGGTGGGGGTGGGAGTTGAATGTTGATTGTCATTATTCAGTACAGCTGCTTGGAAAGTATTATAACAGTATCTAGACAAATAAAAGATGTATCTAGTGGCCATTAGTAAAGTAGCCAGCACAGAGAATAATTAATACCTAAAAAGATAACAGTAGATATAGGTGGATAGATAGGTAGATAGACTGACAAATAAGTGACAGAATTAGTCTTCCTGTTCGGCTTACTCTGTTACTCGTTTTTTTTTTTTTTTAATGCGGGGAAGAAGGAACCAAAGGCCGCGAGCCCGCAATTATTGTTCCTTCCAAGAGAAAAACAAAATACAAGAGAGAACCAAATTAAAGATCCGATCATTTCGAGATGCCAGGACACACTGCGTTTGAAATACTGGAGGCCATAGGAAGCAGAAAATACAGACAGAGGGAGACAGTTCCAGAGTTGACCTGCTGCATAAATGAAGGACTGGGAATAACGGTTAACTCTTGCATTAGAGAGTTGGACAGAAAAGGGATGAGAGTTTGCTGCTAGACGGAGCGCCCGTCGTAGAGGTGAAGGTATGCATGCAGACAGTTCAGAGGAGCAGTGACCATTGAAGTCGCGGTAGAAAAGAGATAAAGATGCAACAGTGCGACGAAGAGACAGAGGTTGAAGGGAGTCAGTAAGAGGAGGAGAGTTATTGAGACGAAAAGCCTTTGACTCCACCCTGTTGAGAAGAGCTGTATGTGGGGAGCCTCCCCACACATGAGAGTTGTACTCCACACAGGGGCGGATAAAACACCTGTATAGAGTCAACAATTGTGCAGGGGTAAAGAAGGAACGGAGTTTGCATAGCACACCTAATCTCTTAGGAGCAGATTTTACAAGAGATGTAATATGATCTTTCCAAGAATTTCTTATCCTCGTACAATATGGAGCCTGTTGATCCCTTCGTGCATTCAATTTTCGTTATACGCCCATATATCGTATACTTCTTGGGCCTTGCTATGAAGTTACTCTCTTTCGCTACACAAGATCGTTTGACCGTATCGAAAATAGAATAAATAAAACATAAAGAGAAAAGAAAAACGTCGTATTGAAAGGGTTATTAATACATAGATTGAACAGTATAATCTGAAGAGCAGTAGCTTGTAAAATACGTTGAGAGCCGTGGAAGACGGTCAGGAAAAGCAAAGAAGACAGTATAAATAATAATAATAATAATAATAATAATAATTATGATAATAGTGATCATGATGATGAAAATGCTACTACTGATGCTTCTACCGCTGCTACTGTTATTATAATTATAATGATCATGGTGAAGTGTGATTACTACTGCTTCTACTCCCACTACTGTTATTACCAGAAATAATGAGAGTAACATCAGCAAAAAGTAATAATAATAATAATAATAATAATAATAATAATAATAATAATAATAATAATGCGAGAGAGAGAGGAACGGAGAAAATCAAGAGAACATTATACGCTTAGAGGAAGAGGAAGGATAATAATAAGAGGGTGGGAGAGAGAGGCCAGGCCAGCACAATATTTTCGCAAGAGGAAAGAGGAAGAGGATGTAACAGAGATGAGCAGATA
The DNA here is from genome assembly GCF_032717465.1 of Coenobita brevimanus. Taxonomy (NCBI): domain Eukaryota; kingdom Metazoa; phylum Arthropoda; class Malacostraca; order Decapoda; family Coenobitidae; genus Coenobita; species Coenobita brevimanus. The sequence goes on along the minus strand of NC_137063.1, from coordinate 185,657 downwards.
AAGAAGGAGAAAGAGGAGGAAGGAACAACGAGCATAGGAAGGAGTTGGTCAGAAAGCAAGAGGAGAAGGAGGAAGATGAAGAGGAGGAAAGAAGAGGAATAGGAAGGTTTGGGAAAGGGAAACAGGAGAAAAGAGGAGGAGGAGGAAGGAAGAGAAAAGGAAATATTAAGAAGAGACGGAAAGGTGAAGAACAAGTAGGAGAAAAAGAGGAAATAGGGGTTAGAAGAGGGAGCAACAGGATGAGGAGTAGAGAAGAGAGAAAAAAAATGAATGAACAACAGGAGGGAACGAAAAGAAGAAAGAGGAAGAGAACAGAGGAAACGAGGATATACGAGAGGACGAAAGGAGAAGTGTAGGTAAGGGGAAGGAGGAGGAAAGAGGGATGGAATGGAGCAGGAAAGGGAAAAGAAATAGAGAGAAAAGGAGTAAAGGGAAGAATTAATATCAAATAGGCAGAGGGGATATGAGAGAATTACTAGAGAAAAACTGTAAATTCAGAATATTAATAACTGGTTCCTTCTATAATTCTCTCTCTCTCTCTCTCTCTCTCTCTCTCTCTCTCTCTCTCTCAATTTATTTTCCTTCCTTTATCGCTTCCTCTGCACTCTAAGCTCACAATACAAACCGTAACTCTACGCGATAACGCTGTATTTATTAACCTCACTCATTATCTCCAACTCCCTTTTCCTCAGTTATTTCTCTCATCTGTTTCTAACTAATTTTCCCGCACCTATAGCTTCCTGTAACTATCTATAACATTTATTTACACCCTCTTCTGTCTCATCCTTTCCCCCCTCCTCCTCATCTCATCAGCCTTACCCCTCTTCTGCATCCCTACTTTTTTTTCCTTTACTACCCATCCTTTATTCCTCCGTGTAATACCCTTCACCCAGTATCTCCCTCCAAACCCGATGTATAAACCACAGCTCTACAGGATAACGTCCCCAAAATCCGATAAGAAATAAGATAAACAATACGCGAGGCGCACACACTGAAACCCGGCCAAAATAACGAGAAGTAAACAAGAGAAGGGAAAATATTTGTGGAGGTAAACTTCTCCAGACTCGAGATACGGCTTGGAGGTGCCGCCAAAATAAGCTCGGAAATAAACTCTATGGCGTGGCGGGCATTATGATACATTTTGATACGAGGTCTAAAATTTGTTCCTGAATGTGTATGTGATAAGCATATTTACTTCTTTTTATATCTTTGTAGTGTATATTTTGAGGGCTTATAAACTCTTCATTGGAATTTTGATTTTTTTGTGTGTATGTTTAAAAGTGCGCAATATTAGTGCCTGTGTGTGTATATATACCACGTGTTTACATACATATTATCTGTTTACTGTGACATATTTTTTACTACAGTAGTTTTAAGATAACTTTTACATTATGACCTTTGGTAACCTATTTCATATAGTTCAAGGGCAGAAAATGACAATGCTGTGGCTCTATATCCTTCCCACAGCACTTCCACGTTAGCAGCGTCATACCCGTGTTAATCTGTTGTTCCAGCCCTGCATTTAAAGGTGGAGAGATGACAATTTTAGGCCAAGTTAAAGTAGAAAGGGTATATTTATTTCCTGGGGTTAAAACACAACAACGTGGGTACTTCTGATGTTTTACTGTGGTGTGGAGTTGGTGTTAAAATTATTTCCTCTGTCTCTCAGCGATTTTCTTTATTCGTCTGTCAGTTTATATATGCATTTATGTGTGTGTGTGTGTGTGTGTGTGTGTGTGTGTGTGTGTGTGTGTGTGTGTGTGTAATAGATTTTATGCCGGAGGACTTTGATATGTCTTTGTGGTACGAAGTACATTGTAAAATTATTTCGTGTGTGTGTGTGTGTGTGTGTGTGTGTGTGAGGTAGTTGTGTGAGTTGTAGTGTGGAGTGTTGTAGAGTTTATTTATTTTTATCGTCTCGTTTCTTCTCTATTTCTCTGAGCACTGTTTTTCCTCCAGTTTTCTTCGCCATGATTCAGTTTCCCTCCTGTCTTTCTATCTTTCCTCATCATTTCCCCATCCCAACCACATAATTTCCTTCTTCCTTCCTTCACTTCTATTCTTTTTCCTCCTTTGCTTTTAGTATAACATTTCCTCTTTATTTCCGTATCCTTTCCTGCCATAATTTTACCATCCATCCACAGTCTGCCTTCCTCTTCTCACTCTTTTTCTGTTTCTCTCCTGCTTTCCCTCTTCCTGTTCTCTCTTCCTCATTTTCTTCTTGTTTTTCCTTCTCCATCACTCTGTTCTTCCTGATTTCGTTATCTTCTCGTATTTTTCCATCTATCTACTTCCATTCTCTCTCCCTATCCTGTTTTTCTCCCTCTTTTCCCCATTCTTTCTCTCGCCCCTCTCTGTCCTTCCCTATCCCCTCGTCTCTACCTGTTCCCTTTCCTCCCTTTTCTCCATCCTTCACTCTTCTTCCATATTATCTATAATTTCTCACCATTTCCTTATTTTCTCACCTGTTTTCCCTCTCCTAGCCTTTTTTTTGTCTTTCTCCTCTCTCTTTCTTCGTTATATTACTTTCCCTTCTTACCTCTCTATCCTTTCCTCCCAATATTTTTCTCATCCCTCCATATCATTTTCCTATTCTTGTCGTATTTTCATTCCTCTCTCCTTCTTCCTTCCATTTTTCCGTGTCTTGCCATCCTCTTTACCTTCTCATATATCTTTCTCTCCTCCATTATTCACCTTTCTTTCTGACCTTTTTTTTCTCCTCATCCCTTTCTCACCTCCACTATTAAAACCTCTTTGTCTCTTTTCATTCCTCTCCCTTCCCTTGTCACCTTACCATTATTTTCTTTTCTTTCTCCTATTGCCTTGCGTCTGTCATCACCATGTCTGTTTCCCAATATGACTCGCATCCTTCTGTTTCCTCCTTCCTTTCTCCCTCCCTCACTCCCTTCTCTCGATCTCCTTTATTATACCTTCTTTCCTCCCTCGTTCATCACACTCTTTCTTATTCATTTTTCGTTCCTTCTCTCCATATTCCTCCTTCCTACCGTCTCTCCAGTCCTTCCGTTCGCCCTTCCTTCTTTCTGTTTTCTCTCTCAGTTTCCGTTTTCCAATAATTTCTCCTTCCTCTCTTCCGTATTCTTTTCTCTCTTTAATATTCCTTTTCCAACAGTTTCTCCTTCCTTTCGTCCTTCCTTCCTTCCTATTTTCTCTCTCTCTCTTGGTCTTCCCTTTTCCAACGGTTCCTCCTTCCTTTCTTCCATCCTTCCTCCTAATTTGTGTCTCTTAGTCTCTCCTTCTCCAACAAAATCTCCTCATTCCCGTCTTGTCAATTTTCTTTCTTTCCTCTTCCTCCCATTTCACATCTGTCCTTCCTTTCACTCCGGCATCCATCTTAGAATTTCCGCTCCTTCCATCCCTCCACATCCTCCACTGAACACCTGCCTTTTATCACAGCCCTGAGTGCACCTTGATATGAAACTCATGCTGTGAAGAAAACTATCTGTAAAACAGTGTTGGTTGGCTTTGAGGGAGGACTGTATGTGATGCGTTTGACGGTGTGTTGAGCAGAGCCTTTGAGGAAGTGTGTGTGTGTGTGTGTGTGTGTGTGTGTGTGTGTGTGTGTGTGTGTGTGTGTGAGAGAGAGAGAGAGAGAGAGAGAGAGAGAGGTAATGTGAGATGTGTGTGAGAGGCAGTAGTGTGAAACGTGTGTGAAAGGTAATAGTGTGAGACGTGTGTGAGGTGGTAGTGTGAGCTTTGATGTGGAATGTGGTAGAGGGAGGTGTGACTGTGTGAAGTGTGGCTGTGAATGGTGTGGCTGTGTGAGGTGAGGCAGTCAGTAATGTTGATGTGTGAGTGATACAATGAGGAGTGACAGAGTAACATATAACAGCGTGAAGTGTGACAGACTAAGTGCGTCATTCGAGCTTTGACAGTGTGATCTGTGGCAGTTTTAGGTATGGCAGTGTCAAGTGCGACAGTGTGAAGTGTGGCAGTGTGAAGTGTTGTAGTGTGAAGTGTGGCAGTGTGAAGTGTTGTAGTGTGAAGTGTGGCAGTGAAAAATGTGGTAGTGTGAGGTGCAATCCTGGAAGGTGTGGAAGTCTGACGTGTCGCAGTTTTTTTTTCTTAGCCCTGAAGCGTGTGGCCGAGCAGACCCGTTGATTACAAGTAAGCAGTTGCTTCTGTGGGGCTGTCCTACAGATACAGTACAATACATACACCATGTAGGGATTCGGTATCCCCTTGTGGTAGACAGCGCCTCGCCAGAGTCAGGTCAGGGTTCTTCTCATGGTGAGGGACAAGGAAGTATGAGTAGGTTTGTCTAGTGTGGACGCCGCAGCTGCTTCACCCTAGGTGCGCAGAGCCATCACGCGCATGTAGGCTTCTCGTTAGCGCCAGGTGTCGCAGTGCGAACTGATGTTGCATCAGCAGCTACACAATAACTCTTCTGACGACCTGTAATGTTGAGCTAAATTGCCAGTGTCAGTAAGGCTAATTGCTTTAGGTAATACTGCATCCATTGCGTGTATATATAGGGATGAGGAACGCCGGCCAGAATAACACAGTAGCATATACAGAACGAACGAGACAGGTGGTGGAGACGCGAAAAGTATTGTGATAAATAGGCACTGGCATGATGAATCGAAACTGAATGGGGACTGGAAATTGCTACAGTGTTGTGATATAATGAAAATATGTGACAGTGGCAATACCTCCATTTGAATTTCAACTCAGAATTATTGGTGATGAGAAATCGTGTCATATGAGAGAAACGCTGGGCTGTCTGGATGTGTATAAGCGATTGCAACATTTTATAAATACCCCATGAGGCATTTCATTTGTTTTTACCATTTACTATATTGAAATGCATTCGTACCAAGGTCAGGGCAGTGACGTATTCTCTATTAAGACGATTTAATTCAGCTTAGGTGAGATCTTTTGAACTAAAGGAGTTAGATATGGCGAACTGGAGGAGTTAGATATGGCCTTCATTCTCCATTTCACTATACTTATTTTACTCTAGCTTGCCCCAGATTTCGTCGTTTTGTAGCTCATTTCAAGTAGGTTTGCGTTAGAATAAGTCAGCAGTACGACTCAACATCCTTTACATAGCACTTCTTCCTGACTGGTACGGTGTTGCAGTAATATTGTCTTGATACAAATTAGCATTGAAGACGGAGAGGTGGCAGTTTTAGACCGTTTGAAATGTCGGAGGACAGGGCGACATGGAGGTGGTTTATTTGTGGCCACCTCTTACGGGATTAAGGCTGCTGGCAATAGATAGATAGTTTGAATGAAAGGAGTAAAATACAAAAGAACGTCTGGGGGTGGTAAAAATTAAGCAGAAAATACTATCTATCTATCTATCTATTGCCAGACGCCTCAATCCCGTTTGGGGTGGCCACAAACAAATCGCCTCCAAGTCGCCCTGTCCCCCGCCATTTCACTGCCCTGCTCCCAACTCACACCCCCCTCTCTCATATACCTCTCCACCCCATCCCTCCATCTCATCCTCGGCCTCCCCCTCCCTCTTCCCCCCTCCACCTCACTCACATACACTCTCTTCGTCAGTCTTTCACCCTCCATCCTCTCCAAATGGCCAAACCACCTCAGTGTGTTCCTCATAACGCTTCCTATCACATCCACATCCACACCACAACGCTCCTTTATATCCTCATTCGTCAGCCTGTCTCTCCACGTGACTCCACAGGCCATCTAGAAATAATGGGTGAATGTAATAAACGTCGAGTAGGAAGAGCAACATTACTTGGAAAATCGAGTGTTATTGTAAAGTTTAAAGGATGTTGAAGCCTCCACAGCTGTGAGAGGCTGGGAACTGCAGACAAAGGAGATCAAAGAGACTAATGAATCAGAAAAGACCCGAGTGTATTTTACTTTTTTCATTCGGAAAAGGACCACCAAACTTTCTCCACTAACGACAGCTCACCGTAAAGAACAGTGTGGCTCTTAGAGATTGAATGTTCTTCCTGGATATTACTGTAACCCTCACTTAACAAATATTCAACCATTTCACTGCGGCAATGTATATATATATTTTTTCCTTTGCTTATACATTTTCCTTTCCTTGCTTATAATTATTGTCTTCCTTGGTTATACCTTTTCTTTTCCTTATGCATTCTCTTTTCCTTTGCATAACTTTAAGCGATTTTATTGTACTTATTAATGATCTCTTGTGCTTTAAGATTTAATGAAGCCTATATCTAAATCCTCCAGTTTGGAAAATCTCTTCTAAGCTTAATAAAACAGTCAGAGAGTAGAAAGATTAGAATATTAACGACCTACTCACTGTGAAGGGGATAAACGGACAAAAACGGTTGCATCTAAGTTGGTCCTCATTTGCTGGAGGATAATTGAACTTTGGAAAGGCCTTTCTTATTGAGGGAGTTAATTAAAACCATATTTAATCGCTGAACAGTAACCTGCGCTGAGTAAAATCGTGAAGAGGGCAATACAATGAAAAAGAACTCCCGGAGCATTATTTGGTTGTCGTATTCTGTTTGTAATTATGCATATAACTCTAGCACTGTGTTGTATGCTCTCACCGTATTACCCTATTGTTTTTACTCTAACCTGGCCTAAAATTGCTGTCTCTCCATCTTGAATCTTGAGTTGTAACAGCAGGTTAATACTAGAATACAGAGCTGGTCACAAAGGAGTGCTATAGAAAGAATGTAGAGCCGCATTATTCTTTTTCTGCCGCTAATCAATAAGCTGCAAAGGGACGAAAATCAGAGCCGAGTCAGAGTATAACGGTATAGCAGTATTAGGATCAGCACTAGTATACACATCAGCAAATGCAATAACATTATCAATAACGGCAGGAAAGACCAATTACACCCAATAACAGTTTGGCAGCAATGACCCCTGCATCAAACAGTGCCCCAGACCAACCTCCCCGGGTCAGTCTCCATCCACCACTCCAATAAATTAATGGACGCCAGCCGATCGCACCAAATATTAAATCAGCCACCGTCCAGATATCACGGCCTGCGCTGCTTTAATGTCTGGGTCCTACCTCTGTGTTATGTATCTCTTCCTCGACACATCTTGGAACAACACTGTGTGAATGGAGAGACAAGCAACCGAACTGTCCCCTGTCCGTATTGACGAAGTACGGATAGGGAAGTAATGTGTGATGGGAGAGACAAGCATCCGAACTGTCCCCTGTCCGTACTGACGAAATACGAATAGGGAAATAGTAAAGGAGAAGTGGTGCATGTTTTATTTTATGCAAAACACAAAGGCTAGAAGCATGCAGAAAGTTATTAGTGAAAATTTAAAAGGCCATAATCAAGATTGTAGATTTCCAGTTGTCGGTACATATTACAGTTAAAAGGGTGGAAGGCGGAGGGAAGGTCAATACAGACTGAGGTAGACAGTTCCGGACATGGCCACTTGCTGTATTATATGAAGGACTACGAGCATTGATTCTTTCTGTAAGAGGTGGACGGTACTAGACGGGCACTACATGTCCTCCGTAGCTGTGGAGCAGTGCATGTAAACAGTTCAGAAGATCAGATACCAGTGAAATGAATGGCAAAGGAAGTAAGATAAAGCACTGCGGCGGAGAGAGAGAGAGAGAGAGAGAGAGAGAGAGAGCGCAGGGAGGGGCTGAAAGAGAGACCAAGAGATAACGATTGACAGTAAGAGGGAGAGCAGGAGAGATAGAGGGAAGTGGACAGATAAGTGAGCGAATTTACCACATAAGAAAATGTGCCAGAGAGAGGAAAATGAGCGAGAAACTGTGAATACATAGGAGAAGGAGTGGTAGAGTTAAAAATACTCAGCGAAAGATATGGGGATGTGAGGCAGACAGACAGACAGACCGACAGACACACACATGTGCAGACAGGTAAGCAAACTGACAAGTATTCAGACAGGGAATGATTGTAAAAGTCAAAGAAGAAAATGGTATGTAAAGTATAATGACGATACATACCAGTCCAAATGATTGAAAGAGAGCGAGTGAGATGAAATGTGGGAGAGTGGGGGAGAGATTGCCCTTAGGGAAAGAATCTGCCTTGTTGCATTATTTTTTTCCCCCTAACACTCAGGACGGGAGGAAAAGTGTGGGGTTCAGTGAGTCGGGTGTGGGGTGGAGAGGGTGGGAGACAGGGTGTGTGGTGTGTTGTGGCTGGGGCGGGGCATGGTGTTGGGAGAGGGTGGTGTGGGTGACGTGGGATGGGAAGGGCGGAGGGAAGGATGTAGGGAGAGGTGTAGGATGTGGTGTAGGATAAAGAGGTTGGAGGGAAGGGTGTGGGGTATGGTAGGGAGAGTGGAGAGAAGGGTGTAGCTGTGTACGATGTGGGGTAGGATAAAGAGTGTGGAGGAAAGAGTGTGGGGTGGGATAGGGAAGGTGGAAGGAAAGATGTAGAGTAGGGTGAAGGGTGTGGAGTCTTTGGGGGAGGGTGGAAAGTGTGGTACTCGTATTCTTCATGATGCAGTGCGATTTTTATTCCTATCAGGAGCGACGTGTAGTGGCGAAGGGTTTGCGAACAGACTTCATAAACCCTCTTCCCCATAAATAGTCCCTTTAAGCCGAATGAAATTGTATGTCAGAAACAATAAAAAGGAAGAAAGTAAGTCATCTTAGTGTAACACCTACAAAATTATTAAAGTCTGTCCAGGGCTGCTTTACGTGTTTGGAATTTTTAGCATTGAACTGTCGGGTCCAGTACAGTATTATTGCTTTTTTCTTGCAATTTTCAGGCGTTTTATTCAATTTGAGAGAGTTTTCTACCTGGACGGGTAAGATACAGACTTCATTGATTCATTTAGCCCGAGAGATTTTTCCTACGTTGAATAAAACCGTCTGAATATAGCCTGCACAGACTGTAAAAAGATGCCACAGTATTGGAGAGCTTAACCATTTCAAACACAGGACATCCCATTTATCTGTCTGTCTGTCTGTATATCTATCTTTCTACCACTTATACTTTCTTCTCTTTTTGCTCCCCTCCTCTTAACCCGCGTCCCCCCGCTAAATGAACAAGGTATGGGCTTATTTCCCCACGGACACGAGGGCCCTGTTCACTTAGCTTTTTAAAATGATCGTCAGTCCCTCTGCAGATTATCACATGTCTATTTCCTCGCCTAATGTAATCTTTTTGGACTCGCTGTTCCTCCAAATTTTTCCCCTCTCTCTCCTTTTGTCCCTGTTGTTCTATTTCTTTCCTATTTTTTCTCTCTGAAGACTGACTTGTTTTTCTTCCTAGTCTGATTTATTCTCTGTCTTTGGTCCCACCGTTACTCCAGTTTTTTCCCCTCCATCTATCCCTGTTTTCCTATTTTTTTTTTCTGGTTTATCTGCTTACTGTCTCATTTTCTTCGTCTAATTTTTTATGTACTTAGTCTCCCTAGTCCATGTATTTTGTTTACCTCGATTTTTTTTTTTACTCCTGATTATTTTTCAACCTCGTCTGTGTCGTTCGTCTACCTCTCCTTCCGATATTGGCCTCTCTGCCTATCTTTTTTTTTCTCTCTTTCTTTTTCTATTTTCCTGTATCTTTTCAACCCTGTCTGTATTCTATTTGCCCATTTTTTTTTCTTCCTCGTCTAGTTTACTCTTTGTGTCTGATTTCTTTGTCTTTTCCATTTATTTTTCTGTCTTGTCTCTCAATTAATCTCGGAATTCAGTTTCTTTCTTTCTTGCTTTAATTTATGTCCCTTTATCCCTCTGATTTTTCTGCTTTAATCTTCATGTTTACCATTACTTTCTTCTCTACCATACTTTCTTCTCGCTTTTTATTTTTACTCTTCTTTCCCCCTCCCTCCTCCTTTTTTCCCATCCTCTTCGCCACTCTTCCGTCATCTCCTTCTCCCTTCTTGTTTCTTCTCTCCCTTCTTCTGCCTTCTCTCTCCTTCAACCCTCTCCATTTACAGATTGACAAGGGTAAATGTAGCATGTCTCGACCAACTTTCCATTCCCTTTACGTTCCCCCGCACACACCTGCCTCCAACCTCTCACAGTCTTGTACATTCATCATCATCATCGTCATCTTCGTCGTCGTCAAAGTTGTACTGACCTTTCCCACCAAAGAATATGATACCGTATAATCACACCCAATAAATCCATTGCACGTTTGTTATTTCGAACCACGTTGGGAGATGCCAACCTATTTGATCAGCAAGCTCCCTTCCCCTTGCCATGTTGGTCCCATCTGGGGCGGGGAATAGGTTGATGATTTGAATTTCTTATAATATTCATAATTGACCTTATATGAGAACCCCCAACATATTGTAAAAACACCCCTCTAATGCCATCACACCAGTCTTCAATGAGAGTACTAGGATGTATTCAGTATCGACGGTGGGCATTAGAGTCCAGGCGATGAGACGTGTGTGTAGCGCAGTGCCTTGTGCGTAGGAGGGCTGCTGGGCCAGAGCGAGCGTACTATCCTGTCTGTGTCCAGAGCTGGGTGGTTTAATAAAAACAGTTCTGACATTCTGGAGTTCATAAAACAACTATTGATTCTGATTATACAAATGGTAACTCCATCCGGAACAGCCAGCGTTACTAATCTTCCCCCACCCTGAGTTTTGAAGCCAGGGATTGTTAGATTGCTCATTCAATGTTTTTCTTAGTAATGTGCTTCCGTCCTTCTCTGCCTGCCTCCCACCATCCCTCTGCCCTCCCCCCACCACCCCTAGCCCTGTCCCCCTCCCACCACCCCTCTGCCTGCTCTCAACCACCCCTCCGCCTGCCTGCCTCCATCCTTTCCCACCCCAGACTCCCTCTCTTCGTTTCTCCTCATCCCTGACTGTCTCCCTTCAACTCTTCCCACCCCTACCTGCATTCCTTCATCTCTGCCCACCCCTTTCCGCTTACCTGTATCGCTCCCACACTGCCTGCCTACGTCGCTATTCCTCTCCATCCGTAACTTCGCTCTGCCTGCGTCCCTTCATCCTTCTCCTTGCTGCTTACCTTTCTCCATTCCTGTCCCTCTTCCCTCTACCCCCCCCTCCCCTCCCTGCCCAACACACCCTCAACCGTCATACATGTGCCGCCTTATTTTCCCCTCCACTGATCTGGGACTAACAACACGATCCTGACCCGCCCCCGCCCCTGGGAAAGTCGGATGTGGTGGCGGGAGACGACTAGGATGCCCTGTTTGTACCAGTTAAATTACCAAACGTACACCGTGCCACTGGTGTAAAGTATACAGCAGTACCAAGAATAAAACAGAAAAAGAAAAGCAACGTCCTGAGACGGACAAAGTTCAGTAGGCCACCACCCAATCATTTTATCACTTAGTAAGGACCTTGATTAGGGAAGGGGTTAAAGAGGGGATTAGGAACTGGTGGCCTGCCTACGCCCCTGTTAACAAGAAGTATTAAATAACGAGAAAAAATAAGTTTTACTCCTGTCGATGTGTAGGGGCCCCAATCTAGGTAACTGGAATCCAGGGCATTACAGGGTAGATGACCACCTACCTTGTTGGCATTACAGGATCGAAAAACGTCCGGTCGCCTCTTGGGGATCGAACCCGTGTAAGGCTGTCAGTCCACCGAAGCAGGTGATGCAAGAGCGATGTATCTCCAACGGCCTCCTAGGGATGCGGACCTAATAATATAAACCACAGGGCCTTCACCATCGAATTAGTGCTTCACACCACCTATCCACACACACACACACACACACACACACACACACACACACACACACACACACACACACACACACACACACACAGAAGGCTTCCCCCGTTCTCCAGTGAGTGTCGGTCACAAAACGAAAAAGTATCCTGCCTTGTGGGTGGCGTAAAAATATCACACAGCATTGGTACCAGAAAAAAACAAAAACGAAATAGAAAAAATACCAACATAGTGGGAAGAACTCCCTTATCAACAGCATGGCTTCCCGGCAAGAAAAAAAATTCTCTCTCTCTCTCTCTCTCTCTCTCTCTTTCTTGTGTTTTCGCGCGCGCGCGCTTGTGTTTTCTCCTCTCTTTTAATGAGGTCTTTAATAGGAAACGGGATGTCAGGAAAGTGCGGACGGTAAAACAGAAACTAGTACAGCAGTTTTATGGCTTAGATGACATGATATTGTCAGCGTGTAGGTGAGCTGGCAGAATTTTCACTGCCTAGTCAGATAGAATGGGTGTCCACCATGCAATAACAGTTAGTATTTGCCTTTTTTGGGTGTAATGTGAGCGCTTTATAGGTTAGCATGCGATATTCACATTTATCTGCATACCAGGCTTCGTAGGACATCTTCCATAGCGATGTATTACGCATTTTGTACGTTTTTATCCATGGCAGACTGTAATGATACAAAAAGTGCAAAAGTTAAATAACGACGCATATTAACGTACAGTGAACATTATACAGGGTGGTTCATAAATTGCTCACCGCTAACATTTCACTTGATGGTATTTTTTTTGTTGCCGGAATGGCTCATTCTGCTGGTGTGGGCATGACAGTGGGAGTAGGAAATGAATAAGCAATGCAGGGTAGACATTGATTGATAACGCTTACCGAGATATGCCCTGGCGGACTGAAAGAGCAGCGCTTTACATATATATTGACAGTTTTGTATATCGAAAAGGAAAATGTGCTACGAACAGAATACGACTCCAAAATTTAGGGCCCCCCCCCTCCCCTCCTCGCCCTTCTCTCTTTCCCTGATGCAACTCTCACTACGCTGCTTATTATTATCACACTCCTCCTCCTGCTGCTCTTTCCTCCGAGTTTCTTCTCTTGACCATTTCAACTACAGTGTTTTTCTCCTTCTCCTTCTCCTCCACCATCACTCTCTCTCTCTCTCTCTCTCTCTCTCAAATCTACAGTATACTGTTTTCGTACGTATTTTCCTCCCCTTTTCATATTCGTAGTTTTCCTCCGACCTTTTCCCCCCTGTATAGCTTGTTTCTCTTCAATCCTTTACTTTGTTTCTGTTTTTCCTTGACTTATTTTCCCTTTCATTTACTCTCTTGCCTTCTCTGACTATTGATTTTTTTTGGGGGGAAGGGAGGGCATATTTTCATTTTTCTCTTTTCTGGTAACCGTTGTGTGTTCTTTTGTATTTTTAGCTGTAATTATCTGTGTGTGTGTGTGTGTGTGTGTGTGTGTGTGTGTGTGTGTGTGTGTGTGTGTGTTCAGTTCTGGGCATGGACTTAATCATCCATTCCCTGAGGCCTTGTAGTCATCCTGCGCGCCACGTATTCTCTCATGTCTCCGTTTCAGCACTCATGCCCATCGCTCACACTGAATATATGCTACGGTTGTCTCATTTTGGACTGGTGTGATGGCATTAGCGACGGTATGTTGATGGTGTGATTAATAAAAGTCTGTATCAACAAAGGTCAGATCTTTAAAGTGTTGTCTGCCGCGGCCTCTGATGCACTTCTTATCCAGGAAACTGTGGGTTAGGCCAGTTTGCTTTCTTAGTATCAGGTTAGATTAGGTTGTTAGTTAGGTTATTAAGTAAGGGTACAAAAAGAGGAAAGTGGGAGGATGATCGTCCTTGGAACATCAAACGTTGCACGTCGTGGAAAAAAACTGTATACAAGACGGAATTTATCGTCATGGCCTGGGATGAGATGTGCCGACTCCATCTCTAGCAACCCATCTACAACATCCTTCTTACTTTCTAGGTTCCTTTATTTTTCTGTTGTTTCTTTTTTCTTTTTGCCCTCTGGTTTTTCTTTCCTGGTGCATTTGTTATCATTTTTTCTCTTTCCTTATGCATTTTTATCCCCATTGCTATCTTTTCTAAACTGAAATTCTTGTATCTGCTCTTCTTTCTTTCCATTTCTTTCCATGCTTCCTCCATTCTCTGTGTCGAAGGTTGTCGTGTTCATCTTTTTAAGTATTCTCTCTCGTTTTTATCCAGAGAATTTCCAGTGTCTTTCCTTGATCCCTTGCACTCGTTTTTTTTTTTTTAATTCTTTTCTCCTCAGTATTTTTTTTTTTTTCGTATGTCTCTCTCTCTTTCATAGTTCAGTGGCAGATCCAAAGGGGGAGGTGTCCAAAGGTTTCAACTCCCCCGCCCCCCCCCCTTTTTTTTTTTATAGCTGTGTCATATATTTTTTCTGGGTTGTCAGGAGAAGCAAAAGACTGCTCATTTATATATATATATATATATATATATATATAGTAATGTCACCTAACATGACCCGTAAGAGTAATACAGAACTGTTTTAAAGAGTAATCAAAGCAGGTTTCCAATACAGTTCATAAATATAACTGATCCGTAGATAAACCAGCACTGAGACCATCTTTTATTTGCCGGATTCATCTCTATACAGTCGGAAACAAATAAAGTTTTAATATTTCACTCTGTCTCTTACTTAACTGTCCCGACTAAGGCTAATATTTTTTAGTGTAGAGGTTTGGTATGGTCCTCTTTCCATAGATGATTTTCTGTGACATGATGCGTCAGGGAGAAAAGTGACGAGCATACCTTAAAGTGTGAAGTAGACACAGTGACATCCATCTTTTCTTCCTTCCTTTTCTTTATATCATTTGTTGTAAGCTGACTAATAATTATCATCGATGTTTCTTCACTATCTCTTCTTATTCCAGTGTCTCTGCCTGTTTTTCTTTATTCCCAGGCGCATCTTTTCTTTCATCGTGTTAAAAAAAAAGGCAACTTTTAAATTTTCTATATCATCTTACACTTTCAGAAACATTCCTTCCATTTTATCTTTTGCCAGGCACCTAATTGTTTCACACCATTTCGCCTTTTCATCTGTTGTCGCCTTATATACGTCTTTTCTCCCAATTCTCGGATTCACTTTTCTCTCAATATATTTTTCTCTTCCCTGCCTTGCCAATAAATCGTTCCTGGCCTTCCCTTACCATCCATTTAGCAACTTTCTTAGCATTCTCTCCCCCCCCCCCTCTCTCTCTCTCTCTCTCTCTCTCTCTCTCTCTCATATCCTGTTTTTTTTTTTTTTCCCATCACTGTATACCTATCTTCTCCTCCTGTCCATGCATCACGTTTTATCTACCTCCTTTCAGTTCCTTCTTTTATCAATCTTGTGTTTTTCTCCTTTCTTCTCTACATTTTTTTTTACCTCACCTTCTTTTGTTTCCTCTGTTCACCTTTCCTCTACCACCACCAAGTGATCCTCCTCCTCCTCCTCCTCCTCCATCTCGACATGATCATCATCGTCATCATCTTACTCTCATATTTGCGTATTGGGTCGGTATGATAAAACACACACACACACACACACACACACACACACACACACACACACACACACACACACACACACACACACACACACACACACACACACACACACACACACAGGGGAAAAACGTAGAACTATTTTCACAAGATTCAGTGAGATATAGGCTATACCTCCATTCATTTAATGCTCTAGCTTTCAAAACTCTCCTTCCCCCCCCTTTTTTTTTCTCCTTTGATTTCTCTTTCTTTTTTGTATTTCCTCACCTCATTCCTACTGTAGGTGAGTAAATAGGTCAGATGATGATGATGATGATGATGATTCGTTATTCCTTCTTTCTTTTCAACCTCTACAACTTTCATAATAATTCTCCCCTATAATTTTTTTTTCTTTATATCTACCCTACCTTCCCCTCTTCGTTCACTTAATCTTTCACCAAACTGTATATATTTTTTTTTCCTTCCCTCCGTTCACTCGACACCTGGTTTGCCTTCCATGTCTTTCCCTCACCTCTCCTGATATTTTTATCATGTTTCCTCGTTTCTTCAGTCCACTTCCTGACCCTTCTTTTTCGTGTTGCTTGGATTCTTTTTCTATTTAATCTCCCTTTTCGTTCATGTTATCATTCTTCATTTTCCTTCTTTCATAATCCTTTTTTTCCCCTCAGGATGTCTCTTGTTTTCCCTGTCTTTTCTTCCTCCCATCTCTCTGCTCTTCCTCTGTTTTCTTTTCTTCCTGTTTCTCATCTTTTTTCTCTTTCTTTTCCTCTCCTTTCTCTGTCATCCTTTCTGTTCCTTCTCTCTTCCTCTTCCTTTCTCCCCTTTCTTCTTCTTCTTTATCTTCTCCCTTCCCTTCTCTCTTTCCTTTCCCTTCATTCCTTTCTCCTCTCTCCCTTTTTTCCTCCCCCACCTCTCATTCCTCCTGTTTCTCCTCCTCACACCTTACGTCCCCATTCCCTTTTCTTTCTTTCTTCTCCTTTTGTCTTCTCATAGGCCATCCTTTTCTCAGTTCTCTCTCCCTTCTCTTCTTTCCTCCTACCTCCCTTATCCCTTTCCTCCTCTGTTCTCCTCTCCCCTCTTCATTCCCTCCCCATCACTCCTGTCGTCTCATTCCTTTCTTCTTTTCTCTTCCTTTTCTGTTTCCTCTTTCTTCACCTCCCTCGCCTCCCGCTTTCTTGTGAGAGGGAAGTAATCGACCCAAGGCTTCTCCACCCCTGTTTAGGAGTCGGGACGTCGCCTGACCTTCTCCTCCCTCCCCAGACCCTGCCTCCCTTCTTTCCTTCCCTCCCTTCTTGCATTTTTTTTTTTTTTAATCTTGCCTTCCCGTCGTCATTCCTCCCTTTTGTTTCTTCTTCCTTTCTGGGTTTTGTTTGTTCTTTCAAGTCTGCATATTATTATCTAACAGTCCCTCTGCCTCAACCATTTTGTTTCTTATCTTGGAGTGCCACTGAGTGTTTTTGACTGTTTGTGACTGGAAACTAGCAAACGTTACTCCAGTATTCAGTGTGGGTAATAATTTCTGCCCAACAGAAACCTTCCACTTGACTCTAACGTTAGTAGGTTGCAGGTTGTGGAAAATATTGTTAATGGAGTTTAAAAACGTTGAACTAAATAATCTTACTAAAGTTTCACAGGTATCCCAAAACGTCGGCTCCCCTTCATAGTGTCCCATACTTTTTTAAAATTACTTTTTAATAAGGATCGTCTACGAAGCGTATTTAGGTAAATAAAATGTACAGCACAAATGACTTGTAAGAATCAGCATTTTGATATATTGAATGATATGTGAATGAGTGTGGTTCCCATTTCATTGAACACGCTAACGATAGAGGCACTTTTTTTGCTTTCTCTTCCTCTGTTTCTAGTTCTTGTAACATTCCATATTAGCTGGGAAAAAAGGTGGTGAGGTGAGATGAGGATGAAGATATAGATAAATCAGCCCCTGTCGATATCTATCGTGTTTGTTAGAAAGTTTTCGCCAATAGTCCTCCCTAGAGACTTCTAAAAATTTTACGGGAAATATCCTCAGGTGGATCGAAAATTGGCTTATGAACCGTAAACAAATAGTCAGTATTAATTTTAAATAATCATTCTGGAGGGAAGCTGTACAGCGAAATGCCACAAAGCTCAATTTTGAGTCCCGTTCCATATTTAAAGTTAAATTAAGGACATTGATGAATGTTTGTATTTACAGTACATAGTTTGCTGGTGGTACTAAAATTCTCTCCTTCAGTCCTTCCTTCCATTCTTCCACCAGTTTTTCTTTTTCTTCACCTCTCCCTTATTTCCTGCCTTCTTCAATCGCCCCTCTTTAGAAGTCGGGACCACGTAATGACTTTCTCTACACTTCTTTCCATCCTTCTCCCTCAACTCACTTATTTCTTCTTGCCTTCCTTCATGGTTTACTCCTTGTTCTCTTCCCTTCCTTCCTCCTTCATCACTTATTTGCTCTCTTGTTTTCTCCTTTCATTATATTCATAATTCTTTGACTTCATCTTCCTTCCCGTTCTTCTTTCCCTCACCCTTCTATTTTGTCTTTTCTCCCTCCTTCTCTCCCCCACCCCTCCCTGCTTTCCGTCGCCCTTACTCCATGCTCTTATTTATTCCTTACTTATGTACACACTCATTCATTCTCTTCCTCCTTCATTCCTTCCTCCATTCCCTCACGTTTACTTTGCCAGTTTTCGTTTACTTTCTCTCTTCCCTTCCTTCTGCCATTCTCCATTCGCGTATTCCTTCATTCCTTCCTCAGTTCCTTCTTCCATTACTCCGTCTCTCTTACTTTGACATTTTTTCTCCTATCTTTCTTCTCTCCTTCTTAATCCCTGTTTAGAAGTCGGGGCGTTGTCTTTGGTTCTCTTCCTTCCCGTCTGCTATCCATCCTTCCTTCCTTCCTTTCCTTCCCCTTCCCTTCCTTCTCTCTTTTTCTTCGTCTTTCCTGCCTTTCCTTCCCCATCCTTCTTTTCCTTTCTTCTCTCTTTTCATTTCCTTCCCTTGTCCTTTCGCCCTTTCCTTCCCCTTTCCTTCCTTCCTTCCCTTCTGTCTCTCTTCCATCCTTCCTTCCCTTCTTTTTCTTCCAACCATCCTTCCTTCCTGCCTTCCATCCTTCTTTTCCTTGCCCATCCTTCTTTCAAACTGCTTTATTTTCCCATTCATTTTGTTACCATCCTTCTCATTCTCCATCCTCATATAATATCATGTTCCATACTTCGTACCTTACGCTTCCTATCCCTCCCCCATTTTCCTTTCCTCCATTTCTCTTCCTTCCTTCACTCCTTCCCACCTTTCCTCTCTCTCTCTCTCTCTCTCTCTCTCTCTCTCTCTCTCTCTCTCTCTCTCTCTCTCTCCTAACATTCTTTCAACCTACCAGGCTTCCTTCATCCCCCCTTCTCCCTCCTCTTCCCCTTCTCCCTCCTCTTCCCCCTCTCCCTTCTTCCTACCTTCCTTCCTCCATCTCTCGCCCTTCATTCTCCTTCCTTCCTTCCTTCATTTCCTCCCTCGTTTCCTCCCTCTTTTACTTTCGTTAACGTATTTTCCTCACCCGTTCTCTTTGCTCCTTCACCCCGCTCCTTCAGTCAGCAGTATTTATTTTTGGATTTTCTTTTTAGGAGTTTCAGTATTTTGCTGTTTTGGGATTCTACATTGAGGGATCTTTTATTTGTTCTTTAATTTAAGGGTGAATTTAGGATATCTCTATGTAGTGGATTCTTTAGCAATACCTATGAACATGAGCTTCTTCAGGCTTCTGAGTCTCTTTCTTTTTAACCCTTTGAGTTCGAAGGAGAGACTGACTGGGAGAGTGTATGTGAGTGCGGTGGATGTCGAGAGGAGGAGAGAGTGACCAAAGATGAGATGAAGGGATGGAGTAGAGAAATACATGCGAGAGGAATGTGTGCGTTGGAGGACCAAATGGCTGAGGACAGGCGACGTGGAGGCAATTTGTGGCCATCCCTTAAGGGATTAAGGCGTGTGGGAGTAGATGGAGCACTAGAGCTGTGCCGAAAGCTTGGTACATGTACAGTAGTGTGGATGTAGCAAGAATTATAGGAAAACCATTATACGAATTTCGTTCATGAAGAATGTTCCTAATACCTTCGGTGAGTGAGCCTTTTTCAGAACTAAATTGTGTTGTTCTTAAGGTGTGATCATACTTGCGCCGCGGTATAAAGGCTTTGTATTTTTACCCTGCGATAGTAGTAAAGGTAGCTACCACTGTTTTTCAGTTTCATTAAAAGTGATGAAAAAATGAAAAATAGCACCACCACGTTTCCTGTAGAATAGGAAAGCCTTTATTTACTCTGCAGATTAAATTAATAGTGCAGTATAAGTAAAATAAAATCTTGGGATATTTCTCGTGTAAATATTGTGCAAGTTGCTTTTCATTCAAATGCCACCATTTTGCTGGGAGGCCTGTTTTGTTTGGGAGTCGTGTTCGGGTGCTACTTACTTAGAACTAGGCAGAGTGCTTGCTCAGTGATCTGGAA
The DNA here is from genome assembly GCF_032717465.1 of Coenobita brevimanus. Lineage (NCBI taxonomy): Eukaryota > Metazoa > Arthropoda > Malacostraca > Decapoda > Coenobitidae > Coenobita > Coenobita brevimanus. The sequence continues at coordinate 166,055 of NC_137063.1, read as the reverse complement.
ACCCACACTCGTTTGCAGGTACCAACATTCGGCTATTGGCCAAAAGTGAAATGTTGTAAAGGAATTGTAGGTCTCACACAGGTAGAGAATGATACAAAGAGTTCCACTTATCCCCTTAAGGTACAGTGAAAGAGAAAGGCTAGGTGGATAGCACAGCGTGCATTGGTAAAGTTCTTATTACTATAATAGGCTTTCCAACATCTGTGTTATCACCACACAGTGAAAACACAATCACAGAATGGTAAAAGACGTCCTGGTAGTGAAACGATTCCTTTCATTCCATTATGCTTACTTCATCCTCCCCTCTCTAGTACTTCAAGCTTTAATCCATTATCCTTCTCCTCCTCCCTCTCCCATTTTACACCCTCTGCCCACCTCTTCCTTCAGTCATTATCTCCCTCCACTCCCCTTTCCCTTTTTACACCTTGTACCCCTCCTCATCTCTTTGCCACTATCTTCACCTCTTCAGTTATTCTTTCCTCAAATTCCACCGTTCATCATTACTTTTCTTGCTTTCCCTCGTCGTTATATCGTTATTATTTCCACACGCATTGCCTTTCCACGGTATATTCTTTTTAGCTTTATTTTTTCGATCATACGTCGTCAGGTACATTCACTCAGACACATCAGACACAGACAAGATATGATGGAATAGCAACCAGTGATAGATAAGTAAGAAAAAATAATGTTGGCAGGTAATAGAAACCACCAGTTGTATCAAGGAAATGAAAGAAGTTAATCTGGGTGCAGGGACCTAGCTTCAGTGATTATTTCCACGTCTGTTCTGTAAACAGCAGGAAGGGCTCCTTACTGGAGGGTAATTGGGAATGGGAGAGCATAAGATGTTGGTGGGGATAAAGATGGATTTGGATCCTGGCTAAAGTCCAAGAAACAACAGGTTGACAGAAATGACATTAAACCAAATTCGGATGTAGTAACCAGCGGAGTGCTCTGTACTTTTGAATCTCTAACATCATTGACGAATTTGCTGACGACGCAAAAATAGGACGTATCATTAACTCGGGGGCAAAAATGGCATCCTTCAGAGGACCCCTGACATACTGTAGAAATGGTTAGAGGACTGGTATTTTAACTTTGTTGAAAAGTGTTAAGCACTTAACTGAAGTGTGCATGTCAGTCAGATACAATAATACAGGCGAAATCATAGACAATTTACTAATCAAGAGACTGAGAAGGATATGGTAGTCATGGTTAACAAACACATAGAACCTAAATAAAAATGTACTATCGCACGGAATGCAACAAATACTGCCCATATATTTATTACTAGAGGTGTGAGTATCAGAACTCTCGAAGCAGAACATTTTTACTTTGCTTTAATATGGCCACACGTAGATTTTATGGCAAAGGAATAGTACAGATTCCCTAGACAGTTCGCAGAGAAGAGTGACGATAATACATAAGGAACTTTTCATACGAATCTAGATTGAAAACATTAAAGTTGCACTCACCCTTTTCTTTTCACATTTACTCCATGCTCATTTGTTTGCATTGCTTCATCTTCATTCCTCTTACACTTCGCCTTTACTCCATTGCCAGTTCCCTGTTCCTTTACCTTCTGCTCATCCTTAGTCACACTTCTAAACCTCCTCCTTCCACTTTGTTTGCTTGGAGTCTCCTTTTGAGTCTCTCTTTTTTCTGCCTTTTCTTCCTCCCTGTCGCCAGTGCTCTGCCTTCAGTCTCGTGTCCCTCCTTTTTCCCCTCCTCTTATTTTTTCCCCTCCTCATTATTTTTCCCTTTCCTCTGCTGTCTTATCCTTTGGTTGCTGTCTCCTTACCTGTTTGCTCTCTTAGTGTTTGATTTACATTTTCCCATTCCTCTCTCCTTTCATCCTTAATTTCCACTATGCTTCTTTTTTCCTCCTCTTATTCATTTTCCTCTAGCTTTGCCTTTTATTGCATTTTCCTTTTTCAATTTCCTTTTCCATATCATTCTTTACCTTTTTTTATTCTCTTCTCTTATTCTTAATACCTTTCTTCGTTTTTTTTTTTCCCCTATGGCCTCTTTGTTCCTGCCACTTTCTTTTGATTATCTCTCTTCTTTCATTCTTCACTCCTTTTATCCTTACTTCATACTGTATCTTCTCCTCTTCCTCCCCATCCATTTGTATTCCCCTTGCCCTTCCGTATTCCCCTTCTCTGTTCCTTTTGCTCTCCTTTCTTCTCCCCAACTTTAGATTCTCTCTCTTCACTCCTATCCATCTTTTCACTCCTACTTCCAGTCATCTGTTTTCCTTTACTCGTATTCTCACTATATCTCCTCCTTTTCCTTGCTCATTCTTTCTTTCCCTAACCTTGCGTTTGTCTCTCAGTTCTCCGTTTATTGCCTAACCTCCCCTCTTTCTTGTTTCTCTTCTTTCTTTTCCCTCTGTTTACTTTCTTGTTATCTCCTTCTTTGGCTGATTTTAATTCTTTCCTCCTTTCTACCCTGTCTTTCCTTCCCTTTCTTCATTTTTATCCCCTCTTTCCTTCGTCATAACTCATCATTCCTCTCTCTCTCTCTCTCTCTCTCTCTCTCTCTCTCTCTCTCTCATTCTTATTCCCCTTCTTCTCCCTTTCCCTCTGGTCCTCTCACCGCCATCGGAAGTCGAACCCCGTCCCCGGATTTCACAGTGCAAACAGTGAAGCAACGGCAGGAATGCAGACCTGTGTGTGTGTGTGTGTGTGTGTGTGTGTGTGTGTGTGTGTGTGTGTGTGTGTGTGTGTGTGTGTGTGTGTGTGTGTCTTGCATAAAGCCTGGGTAGGGACTTCCCGCAGTTTTACCTTCTTTCTGGTTATCTTCTCTGTCAACGTTATGTCTGTACTTTCATCACCTTCACTCCATCCATTTGCTTTACATCTTCTTCCCATCAGCGCGAGGGCGCCACTTGTACTGCCATTTTTACTGCCATCCTTGTAGTGAAAGGGAAAACGAGGATTATATTTAACGCCTCTAATTTGAAACATTTCATACACTATATATATATATTGACATTAGTAAGAAGACGAGAAAAATCACCATATTTTAAGAGTTAATCAGCATTTCCCCTTGCCTGTGACCAGTCCTTTAAATGCAGTTTGTCCACACACCTCAATCGGAACATTTTCTTTTCTCCTTTGTTCAGTTTTTTCCTGGAGGTAACATTTTACAAGTTCCAACCTCTGACACTTTCATTTTGGCATAAAAAAGAAAAAGGTCAGGGGTGGGCTATCCATCTGCATTTTCGTGCTTTGAGGACAAAAACATATATGCAGCAGTACGAGGGAATGTGATCTTGGCATGGATGCGGAGGTTGCCGCACTGATAAATGAATTGGTTATTACCTGAAAACACGAGGCTTGAACTGTACTTAATAACTTTCTTTTGCCATGAGAAAAAGAGTAAATATTCATAGTGCATCTGGTTCCTCCGATATGTATCCCTATGGCCACACGAGAACTGATGTCCTCTCCTGCTCTCCCTACAATTTTTAGCTGACCTCAATCCTGTAACCTCCTCCTGTCCCATCCTCCACCTCACCCATACTTCTCCCACCATCCTCTCCCACCACCCACCATGCCTCACCCGAATAACCCCTTCCCTCTTCATTTTCATCCCCCAAACAGCATTTTTCACTGTCCTCCTCATTTCTCTTCCCCCGTTCCATTCTGTCTTACTCGGGCCCTATTTCTCTCCCCCTTCCCCCTTTCATTGAGCTATAACTTCTCTACCTCACTCACTACAGTTCAGTTTGTTAATCTCCATCTCTAATTCTCTTCCCCTGACCAACATCTTGCACTCTTCCCTTCTTTTCTCCTCTTCCAGCCCAACCTTTCTTTTTTTTTCCTTTACCCTCGTTCTCGACCCACAAACCTCCCCTCCCCTCCCCTCCCACTCTCGAAATTCACAATCCACTTTTGCACCATTGAATTTCAACTACTGCCCAACCGATGTGTTGTTCTCAGTCCTTTTCGTAAAGCTCTAACGGTGGCATTTCATTGAGTTTTCCTCTGATGGTAGGTTTTATTTTGTGTTCTCTTTCTCTTCTTCTCCACCCCCCCTCCCTTTTTTTTTTAAATTCTGCATCCTTTGTAACCCTATCAGTTATGTGGAAATTTAATTTATTATTGGGATGGAGAAGAATGCTGCCAAGCGTATCCAGATCTCTGGTAATTAACTCGCATCTTGTTCTCCTTATCACCAAATTTGACATTCCGATCATGATGATGTATATCGATGGTAACGAAACTTTAAATGTATACGGTGGGAGGCTAGTCGAAAAAACACATTATTCCCCTGTATGCTGTGTGCCTGTAAGAGGACTTTAGTTTTATTTTTCCTGATATCTCTAAACACGTAAACCTCCTTGAGAATGATCTGTGGTGAAAATATGGATTTTATCTAACCCGCCCAAATAGAAAATCTCTCGTAAACTGAATAAAATCGTCTGGAGAGAGCGCGAATGAGATACAGATGACGTCTTCGTAGCTGAAGGGTTAATGAAGTCAGCTAGTGCATCTTCGTCGTACTGCTGTTTGTTTACTCCTCCAGATGGAAGGGCAATCGGTTTGCTCAATTTCCTCCGCAGCGTCTAAGGTCCGCCCTCCAAAGCTCCTCTGGCTCCTTCCCCTTTGAAAGTCTTGTAGTTGGTTCCTCCTTGAATTTGGTTTGGTAAGTGTGGCAGTAACTCCCGTGATGGATTTGCAACTTTGCCGTGCGCCAAACCAAGGTGAAGAACGTGTCTGCACGGTATCTTTTCGTGCCACCATCCTCAAAGCAAGGTTTGCCAGGGTTGAATGTGTATTAAACCCCTGCAGCCATAAAACGGTTTTGTTGGCAGAGAAAGTTTCGTAGCCATTCTCCATTTGTGAGTTATTTTGTGAAATATCCATAAGCTGTTGATTTATTTGTCATTCGTATATGCGTTTCCATCATTAATAAGTCAGAGTATGTCATCACCATCATCAACATCTTCGTCATTGTTATCCTGATCTCTTTTCCCCACCTAAGGATGAGGTTAGGTAGGGTCCGGAACACAAGGACGGCAAAAGTACCAGCGTGGAAGAACTATCAACAGCAGGCCCAGTGAAATGGCCCAGACACGCAAGCATCATTTAAACTCCAGAATCCTGTCTGTTCCTCACATACTTATCGTCTACACTTTTTTTTTCTTTTCATTGCCAGATTCGCCAGCCGTCAGATAAGTTAGAAAGGAGGATAATTCTTGTTATCCTCGTTTTAATAACATGTACAGTTGCGGACATAAATATCGATACACGTCATCACGAAAAAGTAACGAGGCAGTGAGTAATGATTTGTGAAACATACCGTACTGTTGTACTCCTTGGAACCCAACACGTCATTCGGAATATAGTGTACGAGACCCAATAATGTTCGCTTTGAAAAAAAAAATCATTAATATTCTTTTCCTGGTTCGTACATACCTTCATATTTTCCTTGTTCATACCTCCTTCTGTCGATGTTATTGCCCTTTTAACCCTTTTTTCTTTCATTTTCGATCTTTTACTCGTTCTACTATCACTTCTGTAAAATATTTCAACCTGATTGAACCTCTGTTTTCATTCATTTTAATTGTATACAACCCTCTTTTCCCTTTTGAAAGTCATTTTAATTCACGTTTACAAATAATTCCCATTATATTATTTTATTCCATTTTCACACACACACCATTATCTAACATTGTTTTCCATTCCTTGTACGACTGTCACTTATGTTTTCACTTCCTCCCAAGCTTTTCTGGAGTTCATGTTCACTCATCCTCTCTCCCTGCCTCTCCCTTCATTATGGCGTTTCCTTTGCATTTCACTTTATCCTTTTTCCTATCTCCCCTCAGCTTTCAGTTTGGCCTACTCTCTCTCTCTCTCTCTCTCTCTCTCTCTCTCTCTCTCTCTCTCTCTCTCTCTCTCTCTCTCTCTCTCTCTCTCTCTCCAATTCATCCAATTTCTAGTTTTTCCCCTCTTTCTACATTTCCCCTCCCTTCCTCCTATCTCGGCACGTTTCCCTCTCCTCTGAATCACTTCTTTTCAACTTCATATTCAAGTTTTCCCTGCCCTCCTCCACTCTGATGGCATTCCTCTTTCCTCTTTAATTTTCTGCTACTCTTTCCCTCTTCCTCCTCCTACCTTTTCCTCTTTCTTAATCTTCATGTGTTTGTTACTATATTTTCTTCCTCTGTGTTCCTCCTCCTCTTTGTATCTTCTGATCATGGTTCCTCAACTTCTTTATTCTTGTACCTCTTTGTTTCTCTTCCTTCGTGTTCCTCATCCTCATCATTCTACTTCCACTTTCACTTTCTCGTCATTCCTCATTTCCTTCATTCCTCTTCCCCATGCATCTCATTCTTCAATAGTCTTCGTCATCATTCATCTGTGTCTCTCTTCATCTTTACTCATTTTCTTTTCCTCTCAGGCAACGTCCTCTTTCTTACTCTTTTCCAAATGGTTTCCCATCATCAGTGTTCATTTCGCACATGTTTCCCACTTTTTCTTCCGTTATTTCCCCCTGTTTTACGTAAATTTTCGTATATCACAACCATTCCCTTGTAATCATAACTTTCTCTCCGTGTGTGTGTGTGTGTGTGTGTGTGTGTGTGTGTGTGTGTGTGTGTGTGTGTGTGTATTTTCCCCCCACCCCACCCTCTCACCCCCTTTCTCCATCTCTCCACCCCCACTCTTTACTGAAGTCAAAAGTCTGCCTGAGTCCTTCCTCCCACAACAATCTTCCATTAACCTCTCCCTGTTACCTTCACCATTACCCTTCTCCTCCTCGCTTTCTCTCCTGACTCTCTTTACCACCTTCCTCCTCCTCCGTCTATGTGTCTGTCTGTCTCTGTGTATTCCTTTATGCTCCCGTCTTGCTGATCGTTCCCTCCCATTTTCTTTCTTTGTCTCTGTCTGTCTGTATTTGTGTATATGTCTACATATATCTGTCTGTCTGTCTATCTATCTATCTATATTTTTCTATCCATGCATCTATCTGTTTATATCTATCTATCATATATATATATATATATATATATATATATATATATATATATATATATATATATATATATATATATATCCTGAAAGGTTACTTCAACGTGGTTACATTATCTGTATATCAATCTATCAATCTCTATCCATTTACCTATCTATCTATGTATCTACCTATCTGTTAGTGTGTCAGCCCATGTATCGCTTTGAATATTATTATTATTATTATTTTTTATGTGCTCGACTCTGGGCATAGGCTTCACAGCCTGGTTCCAAGGATCAGTAGTCCTCCTACATATCATACACCTCTACATGTCACCACTTTGGCGCTAACACCCACCGTCCATACTGAATACATGCTAGGGCTGTCTCATACAGGACTGGTGTATTGGTATTAGCGGGGGTATTTTTACGACATGTCGGCGGGTCTTCTGGTAGATCGGTAAAGTCTGCTCTACATGAAATTCAATTCCTTAAACTGTTCCCTGCCCCAGCGAGGATTTGAACCTGGGTCCGGTAGGACCGCAGGCCACCTCTCTACCGACTGAGCCACCGCCTCCCCCAAAGGATCACTTTTTTAGGATCCCATTTCTTTTTAAACAGTTTCGATGCGGTATAAAAGAAAACAGTCTCTTTGCTTTCATTTGACAGAACAGGCCAACTAACACAGCGTGAATACTATAATCCGTGTTCTTGTCGGTTAAGGAAATTCCGTAGCAAATCTTCCTTGATGATTTATTTTTTAATGCGGCTGGTAAATATCAGGTGTATATTATTTATACCGAAAATAATGGTATTGGAATGATTTAAATGACACGGAGGACGGTAGTAATTAGTAACGAACAAAATAAATCGCATGGGAGTAGGTGTTAGGGAGCGTCCTTAACCGACGGGAATACATGAAGTTTGGTGAGCCTTTGTTGTAAGACAGGAATAAGCCTCCTAATGTTCTATAACTTTTTACTCTAACTTCGCCTAAAACTGCCATCTCTCCAGCTTGAATAGGCTACAGCTTTGTAGGAATAGATTAACGTTAGAATATGATGCTAGTCACAAAGAGGTGGTATGGAAAGGATGTAAAGTCATAGTATTATCTTATTCTGCGAGTGAGCTACATGAAATAAGGTACACAAGGACGAAAATCTGGTCCAAATTAGGTTACACACTGCATCGTCAAATCAGCCCTCCAGTTTAACTACACCTGTCCATCACCTGAGCTGAAAAAGGGTTAGGGACCTCTGTCTGGTTCAAACTAACGCGCTGTGGTGGTTGCGTCCATACTTCACGCCATTTTTACACATCTCTGCTTTCGTCTTTTCCCCACTGCCTCCGTGTCTACCGACCTTGCATTCATTTTGCAGCTTGCAATTAGCTCCACTTAAAATGGATGCACTTCATTTGCGAGCCGAACACGGTACATGCATAATTCTGTCCTAACAAGTTACCAAAACGTCTCTTTTTATCAAGTCAGGAGGATAATAGAGGTCAGTAATTACATTGTCTTGAAACTCACAACAAATCGAGTTCACTTGCCTAAATAACCGACGTAATTTGGCTCTTACAGTCCGCTCAACCGTCAGGACTGTATAATTATATCTGAGGTTGTAATACAACAAGGCCAGTTAAATCATTACACTGCCTCTGGGCTGTAACAAAGCCTCTAGCGCTTTTGTTTTCATATGACAAAATCCTTAACCTCTTTTAGGTTGGTCGATGGGCATGGATTGATTTGCCTAGTAACGAAGGATATTCATTCCTAACTCCTAACAAAAGCATTTCGACGCCATAAATATACTAGTTTTTTCTTTTTTTTTCCTAGATGGCAAGTGGGGGCGCTAGGTGGTAGGTCGGGGCGCTCACCATCCACTCACTCGAGATAATGCTGCCTTGGGTGTCTGCCCTTTCCTCTCTTCCCTCCTTCCTCTTCTGCCTTTCTTTCCTTCATTCGTTCCTCTTCCTTCTGCCTACGGGTGACTTTGCAGTCCCTCTTCTGTCTTTCTTTTCTGCACTCTTTCCTCTTCTTTCTGCCTACTCTCTCTCTCTCTCTCTCTCTCTCCCCCTGAGTGACAAACCAAATGATTTCCTCTACACCAGGAAACCATTTACAATGCTGAGTGGTAACCATATAACCAAATTATGGTGCCTGGTGGTTTAGTGGGTATTTAAGGCGCTCCAGTCGGATTGAGCCTGTGCAGGTTTATATCCAAGGGATAGTTGGGGTTTATTGCTCACATAATGCCACTCGGGGATGAGTGAGGCTGGTCACTCTCATCTTAAATGTCAGGACCAACTTGCCTAGCCCGGGGCTCCTACGCTTCTCATGGGGCTGCTTAGGATTGGATGATGGGTGGATGGATTTTTTCCCTCAAAGCATCATATTGCATGAGATTTCTCAACCTCAGAAAATAAGGGGAGAAAGCAGTACCATTTGGGTGGGAGGAAATGGCTTGTAGTGGCTTCTATATTCTGCTGAGACATTCAAGCACATAACAGGGCTTCAGGGAACGGACTAACTAGTCTATGTTCGGAGGTGAATAAGTAAAAAATAAAAAAAGAATCATCAGTCAGGAGTCTTGTAGTTTCACTTTATGAGTTCGAAATTCCAGACGCGTAAAGGACCTGTTTACTTGCATTAATACGAGCCTGTTTATATACACATGGTTTTATATTCTGCATACATTGACTGGAGTAAATAATTCAGTAAAAAAAATTTTACTCTGTCTTGTACATGTTGCCTGTGTGAATATTCTTTCAAACACACTCTCAGCTATGAAACAAGCACATACATAGTTGCATATTATCATGCAGCTGCGAGTATGCATGCAGAAACTTGCGCGCGCACGCACACACACACACACCGCTCGCTGGTGCAGTGGTAACACTCTCGCTTGCCAACTGGTGGACGGGAGTTCGCGCCTCGCTCTGGTTGCGAAAAGTTTCACTGACGAAGTGGGTGGTTACTGTCCCCCTTGAGCAAGAGGACGGGTGTGTGCGTGTGTGAAGGTCAGAGCCTTGCCCTTAGATCGGACTATATGAGCTCTCAGCTCCCTTCCGGGAGGGTAAAAGCTGACGATCACGACCATCAAGTGATCCTGACCGACCCGGTGAATTACACACACACACACACACACACACACACACACACACAGAAGCAAACAAAGAACACAACCAAGCGTATGTAGATTTCTTTTAATACATGCATTCGCATCGTCTGTGAGTGCTTGGCGTTCTCAAATGTGCCAGCAGTTTGTCGTTCTGAACGACATATTGACAGTAGAGTGGGATGCTTTGAGTGGTGACGAGGCACGTAACGGGTGGAGAGTTGTGGTGAGTTGGTGTAATGAGCACGAATAGTGAGGAGGTGTGGGGAGTTGTGATGAGTTGGTGTAATGAGAACGAGTGGTGAAGGTATGTGATGTGTGGAGGCGGGAGAGGATAGGATGTGTTATGTATGGTTGACGGAGTGGTGGTGTGTGGTGAGTTGGTGTAATGAGCACGAATGGTGAGGGTGTGTGAACTGTGATGTGTATAGACAGGGACAGAGGAGATGTGTGTAGGATGTTGAGGCAGGGAGTGGAGAGGATGTGTAATACATGACTGGTAATGGTGTGTAATGAATTCGTATAATGAACACGAGATGTGAGGATGTGTGCCGTGTGGAGGCAAGATGATGAGGGGTGGTGAAGTGTGGTGGATGAGTATGATGAGAAGGAAAAGTATGGATGTGTGGTGTGGGGGTAGGGAGATGAGATGATCCTTGGTGTTTGGGGATATAGAGATAAGAGGGTGTGTGTGGGTAAGGAAATGAGAGGATGTACCGTATAGTGTATGGAAGCAGGGAGATGAAAGGATGAGTGGTGTGTGAGGGAAGGGAGATGATATAGAATGTGCAACGTGTGGGGGTAGGGAGATGAGTGGATGTGTGATGCTTGGGGGAAGGGAGATGGTAGGATGTGTGGTGTGTGGGGAAGGAAGATGAGAGAATGTGTGGTGTGTTGGGGGTAGAGAGATGATTGGATGTGTGTTGTGTTTAGTATGCTGTCCTAAAACAACCACCAGTACAATGTTATACATGTGCACGGTTAGAGTAACATTTTCTCTTTCTGCCACTAACTTTCGCGAAATACAGTGCTCAGGGACGAAAATCTGAGCAAAGTTAAAGTAAAACGACTACGGTATAGTTTATGCGTTGTGGTTCATCTAGACACTGACTTACAGTTCACACAAGGTGGCACGAGATTCAAACTCTCTGCTTCGGTGGACCAGGTATATGTGGCCGCAGAATTTACGTACTAGTGTTGGTAAATGTGCCAATATATTCACGATTTAAAGTGCATGAATACTCAGCGTCCTTTTAGAAATCTGGCGGAGTGGAGTGGAGTGGAGGAGCATTTCTCTGCGTGGCACTCTCTCCCACACTCCCAGCCTCTCCCGGTATTGTTTCAGCCTCCTAGGTGGTCCACACGAGGTCCCGGTAGCCATTGTCACACCGCAGGGGTCTCTACGACTGGACAGGGTGAGAGCAAAGAAAGAGCAAGAGGAGGGGCTCGACTGGAAGAGGAAAAAAATAGTTAGGAAAATAATGGGAGGAAAGAAAAGGAGATAAAACCTGGAAAAAGAAAAAGAGGACATAAAGGTCGACTGGAAGAGGAAGAAAATGGAGGAGAGTTTGGAAGTGTGTGTGTGTGTGTGTGTGTGTGTGTGTGTGTGTGTGTGTGTGTGTGTGTGTGTGTGTGTGTGTGTGTGTGTGTGTGTGTGTGAAGCTTATATTTTCGCCTATCGACTGCACGAGTGTCTGTAAGACAGGGTATTTGAACTAAGTCCCAGTTTCCCCCTGGGGCAGGACCCGAAATAGTTTTATATTCATTTCCTCGATATTGCTGCTGGGTGAACATGGACGAGGGGGACAAAGTGCACCTAACAATCTGACCAGCTTCCGAGTCGAACTCTGGTCCTGTCAATTATGAGGTGATGGAGAGAGTGTAAAGGAACTATTGACCTTAACTATCCAACCCCAGACAGGAGCCGTAGCGAAGCCCCGAGAGAGCGAGAAATCTATACGCTCGAGACACTTCACTCAGGCCGGATCAATCGCACGGGGAGGCTGAGGTCAACACAGGAGTCTCGGATACACTAAGTGGATTAACTCTTCCGCCACGGTGACAATTTTTTTCCCTTTAATTCTGGTCAACTGCAGATGGTTTTGTTAGGCATAGAGGAAGCCATTTGTAGTAAACGACTAAAGTATCTCCATTTACCTTTCCGGTCAATTTTTTGTTTTTGTTTTAGGTTAGCCAGCCTGCAAATGAATAATAATAATAATAAAAAAGAACATAATAGTGACAGGTTTATATACTATGAATTATTGTATATTATCTGGTGATGACATTTTTTTTTAGCTTAAAAGAAACCCCTCTTGATGAAGGGAAAGAAAAAAATGCAATGTTCTGTAACTCCTTCAGTACAGTGACTTATTTTACTCTCTTATCTTGGCCAACGAAACTCGATATTATTCAGATAATAAAAACTTGTTTTGAAAATGTTATAAAATTCATCCGTGAATCTTTTCAGTACGATTAATTTTTGTATATTCTGGTAACTTGTAGATTTTATTGAGCTTAGAATAAAACTCTCATTGAAAAAAAAAAATGTTTCTGTAAATTCTGAATTTTCTCCAGCTGGGTGACGGACAGATAACAGTGGTAATCTAACTGCATAATCAAGATAACCGCATCCCACTGGTAGAGTGAGTGAAAGATTAATCCATTGCACTATGACCATTTCACTCTATTTCGGAGACACTGATGGAACTAGCACGGTCAGATAAAGCCGTCATGAACTCCGTCCCTCCCTCCTGCCATCCTATCGTCTTTATCCATGTGTGCACATCTTGGCCCCACAGCATGTCAGGATCCACACTTCACAGCACGTTAATGCATTCATGTCTCCTCTCTCTTCTCATCCACATTACCTCACATCCTAGCGTTTCACAACTCAGAAACATTCGAGTTAACAAGCTTGTACTCTTCACCTACTCTTCCTCATCCGCTATAATGTGCCCTGTCTCTAACACCTCGAAGCTCCAACACACCCAGCCCACACCACATCCCGCCATCACAGCTTTGCAGCTTCCACACCTCACATCACTTTGCTTCATCGATCTTGCCTGTCCCTACTCATCCACACCATCTCACATCCCAGAGTCACGTGAAAACAACATCCACACATCTTTCCTCATCCACACCGTATCACAGCTTGCATTTCGTTATCCAGCATCAACATCTTACATAACCTTCGTACTCCCACCCCATCCATCTTTCCTCCTCCATATCACTGCATCTTGGCACCACAGTAACTCAATATCCACACGTCACATAACCTTCCTACATCGATCTCTCCTAACTCTCTTCATCCACACAACCTTAAATACCAAGATCATGCCAAGGCAATGTCCACACCTCACATCACGTTCCTAAATCCTTCTTACCCATCTTTTCCCAACCACACCGTATCTTATCTCACGGTACGCCACTTCAATATCCTGACCTCATAGCTCAGTGCATCCAGTTCACATCCACATCATATCACATCACACATTAGCAAACCAATACAGTGTCCACACCTCTTGGCATTGTATACCATCCATTTCACATTTCTTACTTCATGCACATCATCTCATCACTCATTTAAGCGCCGCATTAATCTTCCCATACCTCACATCACATACCTACATCCACATACTGTACTCATTCTTCATCCACATTATCACCTCATCATTTCCCTGTATCCACCTCACTTATCCATTCTCATTCACATCATCATATCACACATCACAGCGCCACATCAGTACAGCATCCTTACTTAACATCACTTTCGTGAATACAGCTCACTTACCTCATCTCAACTACATCATCATACGACACAAGCCAGGTCTACATCAGCACAACAATCACACCTCATCAGTTTTGCATGCACATCTCAGCAGTTTTTCCTCTTCCACACCAGCTCACATAGCGCACAAGGACACAGTATCAACACCTCACTTAACTTCCCTGCTTCCTTCTTACCTGTCCACTCTCATCCACATCATCCCACTATACATCCCAGCGCCACATCAACGTAACATCAAACATCTCAAATCACTTTCCTACATCTGTCTCACCAATTCTGTCTCACATTCACATCACATCACACACTCCCTGTGCCACATCACCGTCACACATGTCATCTCCCTAAACCCAGCTCGATTGTTCTGTCACACCCACATCCACACATCACATACCCAGCCCCACATCATCCTCACTCCACATCACTCTGTCGTAGGCGCCAGCGCGTGAGGCTTCCTTCCAGAAACTCATTAACAAGTGTCTATATACCGAGTGTGATCGGGGAGGCCATCTAATTAATGCATTGGGAATATTTTTAACTTCTCCATTCCCTTTTTTCTTTTTTCCCCCCCGTCCAGCAGCGCTAAATGAGGGACAAGTTGTAAGGTATCCACGGTGACAAAGCAGAGAGGTAAAAGTGCCCCTCGTCCTCCACCTGTGTTTGGACTGTAATTTTCTACTTCACCTCCGACAATGTCCTCTCCCCTGACACGGCTCCGGGGTTTCAGAGGGCCTCGGGGGGTAATTGAACGACGTCCCAGTGTTGTGTTTGCTCTTCCTACCTGGCACAGGTCGCTGGGTGACTTTTTTTTTTTTTTACATGCTTATTTCCTTATTCTCATTTGCAGGTTTTCGTTTGACGTCGCCGACGAACTAAAGCTGAAGAGCGATGGCTGTTCAGGACGTAAGGTTCATTCTGATATTCCACCTCCACCTCTCTCTTCTAAATGGAAAGCAACATACCCTCTGCAAACTCATGATGCGGTAAGCGCTCCCTTCGAATTTATCTAAAATGTGTATGTTGTGAATGCTTATTCCTCTGTCTCCAGAGAATATTCCCAACCATTTCAAGACACTAAAAATCCATTATTTTATTTTTGTCGTGGAAATTTTTGGGCACAGCACATATAACCTTACGCTTCATACATAATGGGTGTGGAGTGAACATATGAGTAAGTTTTATGTTTCTCATACGTTTAGGATTACACAGAACACATCTTCAGAGAGTTATTGCAAAATAAATGATAATAATCTTTGCTACTCCAGACGTGCTTATATTTGTTACAGTACTTCCAGATGACTATATTTTTCAACCCCTTAATGGTTGAATTCCGGCCAGGCCTCATAGTCAAGGGGTTGGTGTGAATATGCCATCTTTACATTGCCAGTACTCCAACAGAATCAGTTCCAAGCCAAAAGAATTGTACTGTACAGTATATGTATAATCAGTGGGCCATGTCTAGTAGTCCAGGCACTAGGCTAATGTATGTAGTAAATACAGGTGATAATCACAGAGACAGTGTTCTGGGAAATGTTTGTCAGCACTACGAATATGTTAACGAAATGACTAAGGGGTCTTCGTAAATCATCGTTCAGCTTGTGTATACCATAATATTCTCTCTCTCTCTCTCTCTCTCTCTCTCTCTCTCTCTCTGTCTTGTATACACACAACGCACACAAGCACACACTAATAGCAGATACGCGGGCGCGCATATATAAACAGAGCACACATATGCACACTTATAACACACAAGCACACACCAGGCGCAGAAACACACAGACACACACAAATTACACAAGTACACACACACAAACAAACACACGCTCACCCCACCCCATCCGAAACCTTCCATTAATCACTATTGACAGCACCGGAACATTGCCCGGAAAACACAAAAACTATCAACTTTTACGTTTGCCTTCGACACCTCTGAATTGGGCCACTAGGAGTAGGGAGTGGGGTGGAGTGGAGTTGTGAGTGTGGGTGAAATGTGAGGGTGTGGGTGACGGGTGTGGATGTTTGTGACGTGTGGCTTTGGATGGATGGGATAGGAAGTGTCAGAATGAGTGAAGCGTGAGGTTGGAAATCTGTTTAATATTTTTATTTAAAGTGTGGGTGACAGGTGTGGATGTTAGTGATAGATGTGGATGCTGATGATTGGTGTGGATGCTGTTGGCGGGTGACGGTGGATGGATGAGTTGAGAAGTGTCAGAATTAGTGAATGGTGATGGTTGAAGGATATTTGGGTGTGGATGTTTGTGAAGATTTGAGTGACGGGTGTTGGTGTGATTGATAGAGGAGGGTGTAAGTGTTAGGTGAGATGGATGGGTCCAGTATGAAGGATCAGAATAGATGTGGATAGGTGGCGAAGGCAGAAGGGCGTTTAGGTGTGGATGTATGCAAAAGTGAATGTGAAGTTGACAGATCTGGGTGTTGACAGGGGAGAGATGGTTGACAAATGAGGGTGGAAGAATTAGATTGTGTGTTTAGATGAGTGAATATGATGTTATACTAGGATGTGGATGAAAGGTGTAAATGGAAAGACATTTGGGTGTAAGGAGATGTGAATAGAGCAGTTAAGGTGTGGATAGGAGATGAATATAGGGGTTACAGGTGAGCAGAGGATGATATGTGCGAATGAATGGGTGGGCTATTTGATTGTGAAAATGTTAGTGTGTATACGAATGAAAGCTGATGATGGAGAGGCTTTAGGTGTGGGAATAAGAATTGAATTGTAAAACGCGGTGTGGGTGATGGTGACTGGTTAGTGAAAGGATGGAAAGTCAAGGTTGGAGAAGAGTGTGTGTGTGTGTGTGTGTGTGTGTGTGTGTGTGTGTGCGCGTGGTCAAGGTGAAATTCAATAAATATTTTTGAGGTGTGTGGGAAATGCATGGATGATAGATGTAATGGGAGTTGTATGAGACGAAAATGACAGGTAATTGGGGCGCAGCACATGCATGCGCGCACACATGCACACATATATACGCACGCACATATACGTACAGAAATACATTCGTACATACATACAGGGTGTCCCGAGACATGACATATTAGTCTCTCCTGAAAGTAGTTGAAGTAGTTTTCATGTAGCAAGAACGAGAGTAAAAGATATCATGCTGGTGAAGACGTCAATCGAACTTGTTTCTAAGCCTTCACCAGAAATCTCTCCTAGACTGCATTAGTCGCGTGATGTTGAGTAAAATAAAACAAGCAAAGGGTGTCATCATACTGCAGAGAGAAAATGTCAGATGAGGCTGAGGATGAAAGGCGAGGTTGAGGGTGAGAAGTGGTAGAGGGAGTGAGGATAAGGGTGAGAGTAGAGGCATACAGTTTTAAAAGACAGGGGTTAGAGTTGAAGATGAGAGTGAGAGATTGAGGTTGTGCGTGAGGTGAAGATGAGGGTGGGAGGAAAGATGAGGGTGAGCGATGAGTCTTAGGGTGCAAGATGAGGTTAAGGCTGGCTATGAGGGTGAGAGGTGAAGTTAAGGGTGACAGGTGAAATTGAGTGCGAGACACTGAGGGTTAAAGTTGAGGCTGAGAATGAGGATGAGTCTATGAGGAATGAGGATGAGGGTTAAATGTGAAACTGAGTGTGAAATGAGGGCGAAGGTGTGGATAAAGGCAAGAAGTGAGTATGAGGGTGAGATGAGGATGAGGGCGTCGCAGAGACAAGGCTGATTGTGAGAGTTGAGGTTGGGTAAAAGTCGAGGCTATGCGTGAGAGTTGAAGTTGAGGGTGGAAGTAAAGGGTGATGATGAAGATGAGGGTGATAATTGATGGTGAAAGGGAACTAAGGATGATGGTTAAAGGTGAAATTGAAGGTGAGGATGAAAGGTGAGACTGATGGTGAGTGTGACGTCAAACGTTTTAGTACCCTCAGAGGTGAAATAAAGATATAGGTATGAAATCGCAGTTTTTGTTATAAGGTATTGAATTACATTGCATGATCCGACAGCACATTAATGTGTGTGTGTGTGTGTGTGTGTGTGTGTGTGTGTGTGTGTGTGTGTGTGTGGCGGCCCCATTTTCGGCCCACACAAATAAGTATTTTTGGCCCAGTAAGCGTGTGTGTGTTGGAGGTGTTGGAAATTAAAGCTTGGGTCTAAAACTTTGTTAGTTGACTGCCGTGTTTGGGACGCGCGTGTAGACTTTTCCTAAATGTTCCAATGTTTGTTTTTGACAGCTCAGGCGGGGGTGTCTGGTCGGGCTGCGCCGGTTTTGCCATATTTCTCGAAAACATATTAGTTTTGTAGGTCAGGTTATGTTCGTTGCATTCTTGTTTTTCTTGTGGCCCCACACTAAGCTCTGTAATTGGGTTAGATCAAAAGTTAATAAAGGATGGAACTGTTGTGTTGGGCATTTAGTTTGGTGATTGTTGGAATGACGTGGTGGAGTGAGGAGCATATTGACATCCATCCGTGGGTTTTATATATATATATATATATATATATATATATATATATATATATATATGAACCTATGTCCACTACTTCTTATCCAACTTCTGTGGCTCCACCGATGACAGGCAACAGAGGCAAACACACTTTTGCATCTGACTGTACGCCTCAAGTAACGGCCGGGTCAAAGAAGCCTCCGGAGTTCCTGGGAGTATTTTAGGGATCACAGTGTCAGGAAAGTTTGAGAACCTCAGACTCGGAGGAAGATTTGGCATTGACTCTTGAGGTACTGTGTGATATTCGAACTTAAAACATTTTCCCTGTGCTGATTAACACACACACACACACACACACACACACACACACACACACACACACACACACACACACACACACACACACACACGTCCCAACCGCGGTATGCAACTCAGGTCATTCCCGGCAGTGAGAGAGGGTGGGCCACGCGAACACCTTATTATCCCTCAAATGCGACCCTACTTCCCACACCGCCGCTTGAGACCTGGTTTTGGCGACGGGGCACTAAACCGAGAAAACATGGCAGGTGTTGTAACGATGGCCCAAAAATCAATGGGATCAGTAACGGAGAATGAAATTGCATGTCGTAAATTCTCTACTTTTGATATATGTTATATCGTTTTTTGATCGACATCGTTTGAATCAATTACGTACAAGAGGATATCGAGGTATAATATGCAGAATAAATCACCAAGGAAGAGGTGCTGCAACACTTCCGGGGTCAATTACTGAACAATACAATCCCATGCCTCATATATCACCCTGACTCACGGAACACTGTTTGGGACGTGGTATTGGTGGTTTGACACTTAGAAAATCAGGGAGGCTTTGTGATTTCACTTTTATTTCTGCCTGTATTTTCAGTTTGGCTTTAGTGAAACAAAAATGGAGGTAGATAGACA
Source organism: Coenobita brevimanus (assembly GCF_032717465.1). NCBI lineage: Eukaryota > Metazoa > Arthropoda > Malacostraca > Decapoda > Coenobitidae > Coenobita > Coenobita brevimanus. The sequence continues at coordinate 146,858 of NC_137063.1, read as the reverse complement.
TATATTCTAAAATTCACTGCCGCTCAGGACGTTGTACTGGGAGGTCTTGCGATTGTACTTTTATTTCTGTAAGGTTTTAGTGAATTAGGGGATTTATCAGTGTTCAGAAATAAGCGATCCATTCATGCGTCTCTTGCTCTCCCACACTACTACTGAAGACATCGTATTGGCGGTACAGGACTGACTCCAAAATCACAACTGGTTTTGAAATTTGTTATTTTTTCTACCGTTTCTTTATGTTTTATTGATTCTAACAAATATGTTTACGTTCAGAAATAAACAGTCTTTAATTGCGACTCTTGCTATCCCACACTATTATTCAACACATGGTATTGACAGTCAGACAATACTGTAAATCGAGAATCGTGAGAGGTCTTGTGATTTAAATTCATTCTCTATCGTTTGAGTCAAATTATCATTTACATGTGACCCTTACTTTCACCATATTTATGACTAAAGTTATTTTCGCTTATATCTTTCTTTTACTTCTGTATGCTGTCGTGAATGTACTAACGTAGATCGAACTTATGTTGTGATGAATTGGAGACTCCCCCGCCCCCTCCCCTGCTTCTTCTTCAGCCTCTCTGCCACTCTCCAGCCTGCCTTCCTCATCTCTAGCCTCTCAGCCCCTTGTCCAGCCTCCCTGCCTCTTCTCCAGCCTCCCTGTCTCTTCTTCAGCCTGTCTTCCTCTTCTTCAGCCTCCCTGCCTCTTCTCCAGCCTCCCTGCCACTTAACCAACCTCCCTGCCTCTTCTCCACCCTCCCTTTCGTTTCTCCACCCTCCCTGCCTCTTCTCCACCCTCCCTTTCGTTCCTCCACCCTCCCTGCCTCTTCTCCACCCTCCCTTTCGTTTCTCCACCCTCCCTGCCTCTTCTTCAGCCCCCCTGCCTGTTCTGCAGCCTTCCTCCCTCCTCTCCAGCCTGCCTTCCTCGTCTCTAGCCGCCCTCCCTCTTTTCCCGCCTCGCTTCCTCTTCTCCCGCCGTCCTTCCTCTTCTCCCACCTCCCGTCCTCTCTCTTCCACCATTGTGCCCCATGATGAGATGTCAACTGAGCAATTACCCAAGATGAAGCGAGAGAGTGTTGCCAGGACATTGGGGATTCACGCCACCTTCATCCCCACCCTCTCCACTATCCACCAGTTGGCAGGAATTGGCTGGAAATCTAGCTTATTACTCAAACTATATCGACTTAACTTGGAAAGGTTAAATAAAATCGTCTCACGGTAACTGAGTAAAAGTAAGAATGGTGTCATTCCACTGAAGAGATTAATCAACATCGTTCATATCACATTCACTGCAAGAGATGTACTTTATCCTCTTCACTCCGATATATATATATATTTTATAATATTGCTGCCCTCAAACGATTTTACTCAAACTTCTGAAGTCTTTTTAAACTGGAGGAATTAGGTACAGCATTCTCTATCTTCTTAGCTCTTTGAGGTCCTTCCTAAGCTGAATTAAATCGTGTGGTGTTAGCAAGAACAAAATAGAAAACCCGTCACCGGATCCAAGTACCGTCTCAGGTAATAACTGCGGAGCTGTGCATGTTAAGGACCAATTCTGTAGCTATTGCACACAAATTTTCTGAAGTTAGTGTAAGCAGTGGTAATCTGAGTTTAGATAAGAAAAACAAACACCTGTTATATCACTACATTTTCTTATTTCTCTACTCTGGAGTGAGGTCAATCCACCTCATTCATAATACAAGAAAACAGAAGTATGATATACTAATGACGATGAGGATGAGAAGGATACTGATGATGATGGCAGAACTTAGACGTACTTTTCATTTCTCCAACGTATTATTTCAGGTGAAATTTTGGTTATTATTGAGGCAACCATCATTACCCCTAGATCTTGATTATACTTTTCAGGTTTTGGTCATGCATTGGGTGGAAATGTCGGCAGATTACAAGGTTCACTGCGAGAGTTACGAATCCTCAGCGTTAGAACTGCACGGTTATTTTGTGGCTGTTTTTCGTGTTATGCTGTCGTAGATAAGCCTTGCATTGCTGGGTCTTAGTCTTGTCCAGGGGAAATTAGTGGTTATTACCAAATTTTGGTGCTTGGAAAATGACCGACCTGTTTTAATGTCAAGCCCAGCTCAGCACTGCAGTGATATATTACACGGTGTTCCGGTTTCACCAGACCATGCCCGTTGCGAACATGTTCACTCGTTTTTAATACGGATAAATGGTGTTTAAAAGAGAATCGAATAATGTGGGATATCTCTTGTTAATGGATATAAACTTGAAAACACAGGTAGATAAGGAGGCTTCTTAGGTTAGCTGTACCACAGTGCACAGACACCAATAGCTAGGTGGAGGACCAAAAATAGGATATGCACGCGTTGCTTTCACATGCCTGGCGTCTTGCAAGACAGGCAAAAGTAACGTTTGTCCCGGTAATGCTCATCATACTGGTTTCTGCCTATGAGAATGGAAGCCAAAACAGTAATGACATTATATCATTATCACAGCTCAGTAATAGTTGTGTAGAAAACAACAGTACTGTTGTGCTCCGATTTCTGCATTTTGTGGTCCTCAGCATCATAACAAAAAATAGTATTCCACCTTGTTTATCACTTTTTAAAAGAATGTTAAAACAGTTTTTATCGTCTCAGTTATTAGTAAGAAAGAATCAGATGTAAATTTAAGTGGTTAGAGCTACGAAGAAGCACTTCTGCACAGAACTCTCTTGAATGACTCATTTTTCTTTCCCCCAAGACTCTCTCTCTCTCTCTCTCTCTCTCTCTCTCTCTCTCTCTCTCTCTCTCTCTATCTATCTATCTATCTCTCTCATGTGCCTGTCTTCGCGACAGTCTTACTGACATTAAGAGTGGTTAAATATTGTTTTATGTAGTGAATGGGGAAGTTATGTAACCGTACTCTCTCTTGTGCCTGTCTTCATAATTCCTAATTAGATTAAGCGCGAGTAGATATTGTTTTATGAAGTGAATAGGGAAGTGACGTAACCACTATATCAGTCTATTAAATTTTAATGCGATGCTCATCAGGCTGCTCTTCAGACAGACTGCATGATCAGAAGTTAAGCTCCCAGTCATCATTTTGCACACCCACGGATTCATTGTCACTGTTCTGTTTTGAGATATTAGCCTTGGAGGGCACAAAGGAAAAACGGAACGACTTGCGTTTTTACTGATGAGTATTACTTAACCCTGGACAACGAAACATCGTCATATTGGAGTGTGTTTATTGTCAAGATATAACACTTTGGCCCTATGTGGATCCTTCTCCGGTATGAACAAAGATGAAACATTTGTATGAAGTTGTCCAGGTCGGGTTGAAATTATACTTTGATAATAAGCACAATTCCAGTATGTACACATAATTTTTCCAGTGTTCAACAATTCAGGGCACTGTGGAAAACACACACACACACACACACACACACACACACACACACACACACACACACACACACACACACACACACACACACACACACACACAGTTTTCCTATCCTTCTCTAACTCTTAAACGCTTTAGTAACTAATTGGTCCATTTGCCCATCCGGATTACTGGTAGCCTGAGTAGAGCAGGGGGGCTGGGGAGAAGGGGGAAGGGAGGGGAGAGAGAGAAGAGGGGAGAGGGTGAAGGGAAGGGAAGGAAGTTAAGGGAGGGAGAAGGGGGGAGTGAGACGAAGGGTGGTACCGGGAGGCAGGAAGAAGAGAGAAAGAAGGGTAATGTTTGGGAGCGAGTGAGGGGTAGAGAAGAGAGATGAGGAAGGGAGTGAAGGGTGGGGGAGAAGATGAAGCAAGGGGAAGGGGGGTGAGGGGAAGCGAAAGTGAGAGAAGAAGGGTGAATGGAGAAAGGGAGAAGAAGAAAACTGTGTTAGGATATGGGGAGGAATGAGGACGAAAAGAGAGAAGGAGAGACGCGGAGGGGAAGAGCAGTAGAAGGGACGAGGAGAATGGGGAGGAAGGGGAGGAGGACCGGTGGTAGGGGCGAAATGGAGGAGGGAGGAAAGTTGGGAGGTGAGAAGGGAAGGGGGAAGAATACACATGAAGCTTCATTTCCAACAATGCGATTTTTGTCAGTCAATGTTTAATACCTGCACAGCAATATGTCTTGTTTTAGTTCGATCGTGCTATCCCCAGACGATTTCATTCAGCTTGGGAAAGATCTCTCTTACTTACGGGGCAAGTGAAATCTGTGCCAATCCCTTCCTGTCTCAAAATTCCCTCCTTGGCTGAATACCTCAAGAGAGAGCGAGAATCAGATACAGAGGACTTCGTTAGGAGTGGTTAAGAATATCAGAGTTTATTGCGCTGTTAGCTTTTCTACTGAGATTGTTAGTAGTAGTCGTAGTAGTAGTAGTACGCTAGTAGTAGTTGTAGTAATTAATAATAATAATAATAATAATAATAATAATAAAGGAGGCGTAATTTTCTTCCATTGGTTAAGAAAGAAGGGAAGAACCACAACAGACAGTGCAAGGAAAGGCAGGGATCTGACAAAACAAAACGGCAGACAACGACAGCATTTTTCTCCGAATCCTTTCCGGGCTGTCAGTTACCTCGCGGGATTATGAAGAAGCTTGGTTGCATTCATAAAATTTTTTGAGCCTGAGTTGTGTTTAAGAATGCTTGTTCGTACGTTTTATCTCCATTCATACAGCTGCCATACAATTCACAAACAAACTAGCGTGAATGTTGAAGCGGAAAATACGACACGGCAAAACGATCCCCGATAGTATGAAGCTTGTTTGTCGTGAGAATGGGTTAAGATCGGTGAATATGATCCATGTGGAATATGGAGAGCAGACACGCTGCACACTGACTGGCTGCAGGTTCTCAAAGTGAATAATATTAAGAGAAGGTGAACTCTCAAGTGAGGAGGATCAGAAAGAGGGATCAAGGTAACAAAAAAAATTTTAGATATGAATGGCGTGCAGTGATAGAAAGGAGGGGGGGAAAGTGAACAGGAGAGGACTATAAAGAGGTGCAGTTGACGAAAAGTGGATGGCGCTGTGCAGGCCTTAATATGCAACAAGAAACTGAGTACAGAGGATGCTAGAGGACTACATGAGGGTGTGTTGGTGCTTACATTAATATTCAGGCTTTTGTGGTGCTCTCCCACTTGAATAAAATCATTTGGCTGTAGCTGGAATGAAAACAAGAGTCAATCCTTCCATTATACGTTTAATGGTACTTGTCTTAATACTCAGACTTCTATGACTCACTCCCTGCTTATAGGTAAAGTATTATAGAATGTAACTTTTCCTTTCCAGTCTTTCCTGTGAAATTTCCATGTCAGTTTTTCCATGCTGCATGGTGGTTTTTCTCACTTTTTCCTGGAGGGTTTGGAAGTGGGGGCAGCCTTCTTGCTTTACTATCCTTATTTTTGAGCATGTAGAGTTAGATCTTGTAGTCATAGTCTCCTCTGTAACAAGCAGCCTCGAAAGGACCATAAGGTCTGTTGCTGTTTTCTTTCATTTGTATTCCTTTGTATTCCTCCTCCTGCTACCTCACTGTTATAACAGAACATTACAAAGACCTTAAAAACAATGCGAAGAATACCTCGTGTAAAATATCATTATGTAACAGACACAATAAACGCAAAGAAATAACTTATTACGAAGCCTACATTACTGGCCAGAACACCGCGCGTAAACACGGTTGCAAGACAGAACAGAGAAAAAATGTTGACGAATAAATTAGCCGAGATGTTGCATTCACTGTGAGTATGATGCAGTTCCGTTCTTGGCAGTTTCCTTTTTAGTTTCTTACATTCTTTTTCTTTCGCTTGAAACTGTAAATTGCTTTGTAAATTTTCCTTTGTCATTTCTTTTAATTTTTATATATTACTTCACAAATATGCGGGCGCGGGCGCTCACGCACTTACACACACACACACACACACACACACACACACACACACACACACACACACACACACACACACACACACACTCTCTCTCTCTCTCTCTTTCCATCCTATCTTCACACCTCTCCTCCTCCCCTCCACCCTATATCTAGGCCTGACAAATCTCTGGGTCCATCTCAATTTATCACAATTTTCGTGTCGGCCGGAGTTGGGTGTGATCACGGCTGGATGGTAATTGATACAGAGAGGAGTGGAAGCTTTCCATCAACCCTCTCCCTTCCCTCGCCACCCAGTCCCTGCCTGTATCCCCTGTGCCAGTCCACTCTTCCATTACATCCACCACTCCATCCACCCCTTCCACCCTTGCTGCTGAAGGCAGGGGATAATGTCTGGATCACTCTCCCACATGAGAAGATTCTGAGAGTGTATAGCTATGGATGTACCCCCCCCCCTCTCTCTCTCTCTCTCTCTCTCTCTCTCTCTCTATATATATATATATATATATATATATATATATATATATATATATATATCTTATCTCATCAGCCGTCTGAGTGTCCACTGCAGGACCGGCCTATCCCAACCGAAGTGGGGACGATACAGCCAGTGTATCTCTACCAAGTGGATTAGGCTGTCTGGTAGAGATTGTATGTAGGATGAGAAGTGCATGTAAGTGTAATTGTAGTGTTGGAGTGGCTTTGGATGTGTGTATAGTCTGTGAACCAAGTGTAATATATACTGTATATATATATATATATATATATATATATATATATATATATATATATATATATACACCCCTTGTCCGGTCCCTACCCCCTCCTGTCCCCCTCTCACTCACACCCACACTTACATCCACACACACACTCACATTCTAACTCAATCGGCATGGTTTGCGTTGCTAGCGTGTCGTGTGGGGAAGCTTGTTTTCATAATCCGTTCGTGCCAATCCTTCAGTTGTCCCCCAGCACGTACAGTACCAAGATATCGCGGCTAGTGATTTATAAATGACCGGCTGGACACGTGTATGCTAGGTGACCCTTGCTTCAGTGTAGATATTCCTCTGAACTCACGGATGTACTGTGTTGCGAGGTATTAGGGCGCCAGCAGTGATTATTCGACTTGGGTGAGGGAGAGGGAGGGAGGGAGTGAGTGAATGAGTGAGTGTGTGAGTGAGTGAGTGTTTGAGGGATTGAGTTAGAGATAGATCGACAGACAGACTGATAGATAAACAGGAGAGAGAGAGAGAGAGAGAGAGAGAGAGTCACACATAGCCAGCAACTGATAGAGGTGAGGGGAAAAGAGGGGTTGTGGGGTATTTCTGAGGTTGGGTAATCAGACTTAAACGAGGTTAGTGGAAACGGACAGACTCGCCCTGTACGGTGGGAGGAGGGCCCGGGGGAGGCGAGAGGGAGAGAGAGGAAGGGGGGGGTGAGGAAGGAATATTGGAGGGAGAAAGAGAAATGAAAGGAGATGAGAGAGGAGAAGGGAAGAGAAAAGAGAACAGGTAGAGACACGTTAGAGAAAAACGAAGATGCATTAAGTATGGGGGAAATACAACGGTGAAAGCATAAAGAAAATGAAAGAAGAAAAAAAAAGGCGGGGAATATGGAAGGGAGCATGAAAAATAAACAACGAGTGGGCCCGGGGGAGGTGTCAGGGAAGAGAGGGGAGGGAGAGAGGGAGGAGTAATGAAAGGGAAGGGAGAGAAGAGGGCGCTTAGGAAAGGAGAGAAGGGAGGGAAGAAGAAAGAAATAATTTTAGAGAGGAGAGGGGAAAAGAAAAGTGCAAGAAGGTGGAGTTCAATTGGGAAAATAAAACAAAGAAAGGAAAGAAGGAAGGAAGTATGGAATGGGAATTAGGAGTAATATATCCCAGGCTAGATGTGATGGAGGAAGAGAGAGAGAGAGAGAGAGAGAGGGGGGGGGAATGGAAGAGAAGAGAAGAGGGAGAGAGGAAAAAAGAGAGGAAGGAAGGAAGGGATGGCAGAGAATACATAATGGAGAGGAAATGGAAAGAAACTGAAAGAGAGGAAAAAAATAACGGAGGGAAAGAAAGAGGAAGATGATGGAGAAACTGAGAAAGAGAGGAACAGCAGAGGAAACCTGTGCAAGGTCACTCACAGCAGAACACTGCATGAAATCTAGAGGTTCACAGCAAACGCAAATATAATGGTAGCCTGAATGAGGTTTTTGTTCAAATACCTTAGGTAACCCTAAAATCTTTTTCAGCAACAGTTGCTAGGTAACAGTTTCAAATGTAACTCCTGTGCTCCTTCTCCCTCTCGTCAACCTCCTATGAAAAGATCACTCTTTGCCCAGTCTGTGGAGTAAGAAAAATGGAGGGAAAGAGAGGAGAGTAGACGAAAGAACGGAGAAGAATATGGAAATACACGGTATGGAATAGAAATCAAGAGCAAAAGAGAAGAAAGAGGAAAAGGGAAAAAGAAGAAAGGTTGCAGAAAAGGAAGGCAAAAAGATGAAGAAAAGATATTCGGATCGTGAGCAAGAATATGTAAGGAAAGGGGAGAGAGCCCGAGGGAAATGTGTGGGGGCAAGAGTCGAGAGAGCAAGGAATGCTGGAAGAATAGAAAGGAACAGCGAAAATGAGATGGAAGAAATAGTAGTAGGATAGAATGGGAAAAGTTTGGGGAACGAAGGAATATGAGAAAAGATGTGACGACTTACTTGGAAAGTGGAAAGAAGAAAAAGAAAGAAAATAAAAGAGAAGGAGACTTGTCGAGGGACATGGAAGAAGACATAATGAAGAGAAAGCGATGGCAGGAGAAGAGAGAAGGGAATCGTAAAGAAGAGAGGGTAAAACAGGTGGTAAGAAATACAAATCAAGTAAAACGGCAGGAAATCTATCGTAAATATGTTGGGGAATCCCACCCCAGGTTCCTACGACTCATTCTCAGCTGAACAAAATCGTCTGGCGTTAGATGAGGCGGAGTACTAGAGTTATCCACAACATGAGGGGAATTATGGTGGCCAGCATTAACACTCTCAGGCTTGTATGTCTTTTATTTTCAGCTGAATATAATCGTCTGGCTTTAGCCTTACCTGGAATAAAAATGAGGGAGAATATGGGACCATGAGAAGGTTAAAAGAGTCAATGAAAGTGTGGGTAACAAACAGAAGTAAATGGAAGATGTGAAACTGGGATGGGAAACGAGGGGGAGGAAGAAAGAGAGAGAAAAAACAATAGAAGGAAAGCGAAGGGTTAAGGGACTGGATGTCAGGGAAGGGAGGGGAAGGAGGTGAGTAAATAGTTGCTTAGTTCAGCATAACAGGAAAAGGAAAAATATTGGAGAGAGAGAGAGAGAGAGAGAGAGAGAGAGAGAGAGAGAGAGAGAGAGAGAGGGTTTATATGTCTGGAGATGAAAGACTCGAAATGAAAGGAGGATGTAAAGTGTGATGACATGCGTAGAAAAAATATCAGAATATGATGAAAGAGGGGGAAGCAGGAAAGGGAGCAGGGACGAGACAGGAAGTGATGAAGAGATTGCTGGTGTAAGAGAAAGAGGGAGAGCGAGAGAGAGAGAGAGAGAGAGAGAGAGAGAGAGAGGCAGACAGACAGACAGACAGAGACAGACAGACAGACAGATAGACAGAGACAGACAGAGACAGAGAATTGTCATGGAAAACTTAATCTGAAAAACAAGTATTCAGGAAACGGATCCGGATGTGGGGTGAGGAGAGGGGTGTGAAAGACAAGTCTGAGCCCGTCCCACCCTCACCAACCTCGCCCCTCACCCCACCCCTCCATCACCCCAATCCCTACTTTTTTCTCTCACCCCATACCCACCCTTCTCTCTCTCTGCCCGCACCCCACCCATCCCTCACCCCATCCCATACCCACCTCTGTCTTTCTCACCCCACTCGTCATCCTTTCATCACCCCACAACTAACAATTCACCCATCCTTCCCTCACCCCACCACTCCTTTATCCTACACTCCACCACGCCCTTATCTCACACTCAGCCCCCCACCTCTTATTGAACACACACCCCTCCCTCACCTCATCCAAACTTCTCCCTCACCTGTCACCCAAAATTATCTCTCACCCCAACCCCACCCTCCCCCCGTACCTCACCCCTGTCTGACCACTCCTGTGTTGTGGCGGATCAGGCAGGTCATCAAAGGTCAGTAGGCGAGGACAGATCACCACGAGACTCACACAACACTATTTTTTTTATGCACCACTCCACAACACTACTTTCTTGTGCATCACTCCGTCACGCTGGCTTATCATCAGAATAATCCGGCACGGTGGTTATCTCAGAAGGCCAAATGTCAGGGAAATGACAGTACTCGTCACACTGTGCCCCACCACCAGTCGCATTAGCACTGTCAGGATTTCCCTCATCTAAACAAAGTCGTCTGTTTCCCTTAGATTCAGTTTATGAAGCAGAATTTTCCTGCAGACCCATGAAATGAGCCTGGAACGGGTCAAGCCTAAGTGAACATTGTATCTGACGATGTTCATATTCATTATTTCATCCCTGAAAACTGTCTTCCATCGAATCGGTCTCTCCCCAGTGCCCTGTTAACGACATCGATGAAAGTGTTCCAGTATAGACATTACCAGTACTTCATCCGGCAAGCGCTGCTCTGATAACTTCAGAAATTCCCCTGCTACTTCATCACTGTCCATCAGCAGAATCAACAAACCTCAGAAACGCACCCTAGACCACGAGCCCTGCAGAAACTCGATCCACCCGAGTCTACCTAAATATTTTCCGTTTTCTATCTCTTCGATAGATCACTCTTCGGCAGAACAGCACCGGGTCTGTGCAAAGCGACAGGACCCTCCAAGGAATACGAAAGGAAGCAGGCCGTCTGGCCCAGTCCTATAGATCCAGTCTACTTTCCACAGAAAGCCTTCATCTATCTTGCCTTCTCTGAAAGGCCACAGTCCACCAGACTGGTACAATCAGAGAGAGAGAGAGAGAGAGAAAGAGAGAGAGAGAGAGAGAGAGAGAGAGAGAGAGAGAGAGAGAACCGTGTCGTAACCATGGAGTTGGTGAGGGTGGACAGAGAGACCCCCAGAGACCACTCTCAACAAGAAGAACAGTGTGAGGAGGAGGGGGCATTCCTCGGGGACAGCGTCCCCTTTGGTCTATTTGCAGAGATAAACTGACCATGACCTGTGTCTGATCAGCGGATAGAAAGTAGGATAGTTATAAGTAGTTTTTCGAAGTATTATTTTTTTGGCCATGGCGCCAACACACCGTACTTAAAAATCCAAGAAAAGGAGATAACCACAGTAGGCTTGTTGAACTATGCTTGACTGCTGCTTTAGGAGTGTGACTACGGGAATGAAACAAGGACGGTAATCATAATATATATGTAGATAGATAGATAGATAGCTTTTAGAATCAAACTTTCAGAAATCCTGCATGCTTTCATTGTTGCTCCCAGATCTAGTAAGAACTCAGAGGAATAAGATCTGCATCATTAATAAGTAATGAAATGTTCTGTTTTATAAAACTGATAAAACACATCCAAAATAGTGCATCTTCAACGACATGAGGAGAGGTAATTAGAGGAGGTTGATGAGAATCCACGTTGACAGTCATTTCATTTATTTGCGCCGTCATTAGCATCATTATCTTCATCGGCAGAAGCAGATTGAGGTACTTTACTGCAGAACTATTTTTTCGTCATATTTATATTATTTCTTCTGCCATCAGGTCGCTCCAGCATGAACAACAGTACAGCAGTCCTTATCTCATTCACTCGGTCTCTGTTTTCTCCTTTCCATATTGTTAAACACCAGTTAATATGTTTAGTCTAATCCTGTCAGTAAATTTGTTTTCCCGGAGATTTGTGGGCAGAGCACAAGTGAAGAACTCTGTGTTATGATAAACATGATTGCTGAACTAAGTTAAGTTCCTAAAATGAAGCATATCCACCCACAGCACTGGAGTATGGAAAAAAAGAGGGAAGATGGATATAAATTCATGAACCATGCGAAGGCAGAACCAAAGTATTTACTGAACTAACATTAGGGTACCTAGGACGGCTCAGTATAATTTGGATGTGATCATCAAGCTTAGGAAGGCTCTTAAGTCTCCCTGGTGTTTGTAATCCACTGTCAGATAAACATAATCGTCTGTCGGTATCCGGAATAGGATACAAGAGTTGTTCTGACTATGAGACGATTAATGATGATACTGTTAGCAATCTCAGTCTCCTGTGACTAACTCTCAGTTGAATAAAATCGTCTACTGGAGTAAAATAACAGCGATATCCTAATCATGCGAAGACTAATTCCTTGACAGTACAGGAGTAAAAGTATTTATGACAATATGCAAAGAATATAATCCAAAAAGTACAATTCCTGTTGGAAGAGAGAGAGAGAGAGAGAGAGAGAGAGAGAGGAGTAAGATAGAAACATTTATAAGAGCTTTTCTGTGAGTGGTGGAGATGGGGGAGTTGATTCAATTTCGTTCCAGGTAAACCTATACAGAAAGGTCTGAACGATGAGAGAGAGAGAGAGAGATTTATAAAAAAGCTTTTCTGAGAGTGTTGGAGATGTGGGAGTTGATTCGATTTCGTCCCAGGCAAACTTATACAAAAAGACCTGAACGGACAGAGAGAGTGAGAGAGAGAAAGAAAGCGCGAATGAAACTCCCGGAGGAGGTAGCAACCGGGCCACCAGGGCTCGTGCTGATAAAAAGATCTCAACTAACTTTTACGATAAACAAGTCTCCACAACAGTTCATTACTTTAGTCCTTTCACCTTAACTTGGGCCAGATTTTTATCCATTTTCAACTTATGTCACGGAGTTCACTGTAAGAAATAGCACTACTGCTGTAAATCCTTTCCATAGCACTTCTTCGTGACTAGCACCATATTCTAGTGTTATTTATTACAACTGAGCATTCAAGTTGGAGCTTTGCGCAAATTTTAGACCTAGGTATAAGTTAAAATCGCTTTCTTTGTTCTCATTTTTCATTGTAATACTCACTCTTGTTTGGTTGTGTAGAAGCTGTGCACGTATGAGTGGGGATGAAGAGTATAACCTGTTAGCCTTGAAAACAACTTCGGTTCAAGAAAAGCTCTTAATACGGGTCCATAACAGAGCTAAATGGAACAGAGAGCAAGCGCATTAGTGGACCGTGTGCCTATATCGTGCCAGGGTGACCATCGTAATAATAGTAGAAATGGCTTGTTATTTGAAGGACAGTTAAGTCAGGGAGAAAAGTTCGTTTAATATACCACTGTATCTACTTCTGCATAGGGCATGGTGTCACTTCTCTCCTCACGAATCATAAAAACGAGAAACATCAGTGAGAAGACAAATCCCTCTCTGCTTTAGAATGTTACAAGCAGAAAAGTGAGAAGCATAAGAAGTGAAGTGATAAACAAAAGTTTGTACCTGTCAACACATAGTAGATTAGTGTTGTGTAAGGTGCGACGTTGACGATAGGAAAGTAATTTGACGTGGATGATGGAAAAGTGTTGGATGGGTGGAAAGGAGTTGGCGGGATGCGCTGCAGTGGTGGTCAGTGGTGGAGGGTGGAGTTGATGTCTCATTGAGGTCCGGTACAGTGATATTATTTGTCTTTTTCTATAGCATGTGGGGTGGGTCTTGTGAACGATCAGTAAAATCCGTTTTAACGAAATTAAAATTATCAGACGGTTTCCTGCTGCAGCCTGCGATCGAACTCGCATCATTTTGGATAGCAGAGTACTTATCTGAGCACGTCACCAACACCTCTTCCTATGCTCTCTCTTATTTTATGCAGAAACTTTGGGCAGGAATGAAAAAAAAAAAAAAAAACTGGCCGGGGATGGAGGTTCGAGAGGGGAAAACTTTGGGTGCAAATAGGTCAGCGATTAAGATAACAAATCCGAGCCAGGTAGAGCAAAAGTACACAAAAGCTCTTTTCCTGGAGCGAGGCGGGAAGGGAGGGGGGAGTGAGAGAGGAGGTGAAACTAGGGCAATCACGGAGTAGCAATGGGTAAAGTTCAACATCACACATCTCGCCTCCCCACCAAAGCTATACTAAAGCTGATAAATTTACATAATTTTCTGCTCTTGAAATCGCCACGTACATTTAAGTTCTTCAACCCGAATTGTTTTTTATTGCATTCTACCTCTAACGACCAAAAGAAAATATATATATATATATATATATATATATATATATATATATATATATATATATATATATATATATATATATATATAAAGAGCTCCCCTGTTAATAAAGGGATTAGTGAGGGCCATACGGAATCTGTGGTAGCATTCATTTTATAGAAATGCTTGGAATACACTTGTTCGCTGAACTACTGCGACCGCATTATATAGACTCCCGAGATATAATTATGGCAGTGTGTGGTCTCCAGGTTAAATCCAGAAATTACAGTTCTTTTACACTAACGTTGCCCAGATTTTCGTCCTCATGCAGCTAATTTCACATGGCTAAGCGGCAGAAGAAGACGATGCTATGGTTCTTCAGCCTTTCCATAACACTTCTTCGTGACTAGCACCATATTCAAGCGTTAATTTAATGGTACAACTCAACATTTAAGAGAGAAAGATTGCAAATTTAGGCTAATTTAGAGTAAAAAGAGTATATTAACTCCTAGTGGCAGGGTCAGATATATGGTATTCGTAGCACAGATATGGGTGATAGGTGACGAAGTTCATCCCTTCCCCATCCCTTACCACGGATTATACAGGGTGGTACATTAATAGCGCTTCACTAGAAATTCTCCTGGCGTTGGAACGGCTCAATCTGCTAGTGTGGGCTTGGGTGTGGCAGTCGGAGCAGGAAGTAAATAAATGATGCAGGATACACACTGATTACGCTGACACAACCGCCTCCGCAACGCACGAAAAATTGTCCGGGCGGGGTGAAAGAGAAGCGTTATGTATGGACCACCCTATTTACTCTACACTTAGAGCTATAATAGAATAAATCCTTACAAAGAGTAGATTTGCTAGTCATGTTCTGCATAGTAGTCTGTAGCATAATTATACTTCTGCATTAACACAGAAAAGAGTTAGATAAGAAAAATTGAAAACGGCAAAATTTCTTTAAATTATCTTTTATGGTCGGTTGTAAAAAACGCAGTTATCAAAGGCTGGTAATCTTGCTGCAATTACTGTGATTATAAATTATATGGATTTATAATAATAATAATAATAATAATAATAATTATTATTATTATTATTATTATTATTAATATTACTGTTGTTCTTGTTATTTAGTGCTGAATCTCTGTAACCTGCTCCCTTCCTGCTCACTGTATCACTTAAGCTTGGTGTACGGTACGACAATGTATGATCCCTGTAACTCGCATTCTCCCCATCCACCAGTGCAATTTGCCAACTCTGCAATACCAGCTTCTTTCCCTCCTTTTCACCGTTATCGGCTAAACTTTGGTGTAGGTCAATTTGGCATCCGTAGATTCACCCAGCTTTGCGAAACTATGACCCAGGTAAGCGGGAATAACAATGAGGGTTGATGGGCCTGTGCTGCGTCTTGGTTTGTCTGGGAAAGTTGATGGTTTGTGATTGTTATAGCTGGTTCTTGGTGTTCTGAGTTTATGTGTTGTGTGTTTCTGCCCCCCCCCCTCCTCTCTCTCTCTCTCTCAATATGAGGGAATCGTTAATGTGAAGCAAACATCCTATTATATACTAAAAGGTGAAGAAGAAAAATTCTGTTATAGCCTATATCAGAACAGACGGCAAAGTCGACAAAAACAACAGGAAGAAACTGAATACTCAGGTGGTTACAAAACGACAGATGAAGGAGAAAGTTGAGAAGGACAAGTTGACATGCCCTAGGGAAACTGAAAAAACAATGAAGAGGGAGAGGGAGAGAGAGAGAGAGCGCAAAAACCCCACGACACATTAAACCGATCGCTCAGAATTACAAAATAGGCATGCACATTTTACTGTACAACTAGCTTTCATTTTGAGTGGAAACAAAACCCTGTTATATACCAAAACATATGCTCTAGAAAAATCGCCAAAGATAAAAGGGAAAAGGTGCTCAGTGGTTATATAAAGCTACAGCGGCCGCAGAGACAAAGAAATAACTCAGCTATGAACTCTGGCCGTGGAATCCTTTTTAGACAATGGGTGGAAGTTCCGTGTCGCAGGTGGAGAGAACCACCGATTTGGGATGTCTCTGAGAAAGGTTCATTTGGAAAAATGACCACCGAGCAAAAGGGAGTTCAAACTATAAAAGGTAGCCAGGTACATCTTACAAAAAATGGACTAAAAGTGCATGAATGACTCGACGTGATATCCAAGAGAAAATATATGTAACTTGGCCAATGCATGAAAAAACACTGATAGAGACAGCTCCTAGAGGCAACATGGAAGCACTCCAGAACAACCCAGAACACAAAAGGCAGGCGGTGAAAATAGGATGGCCCGTAAATGACACTGCACCAGAAATTCACGTGGCAGTATCGTGTGTTGTGGGGATGGTTCAAGCGACTAGCGTGGGGGTGAATGTGGCAGTGGGAGAAGGAAGTGAATGAAAATGTGGAATAGATAGTGATAGCACTGAGTGAGCCGTCCCCACAACACACGTCACTCGGTGGAAAGGAAGTGGAGCTTCATATATGGGCCAGCCTCTATACCACCAGGTAGAGTGAAGAATGAGAATATGCAAACGTGACACTAGATCCTTGACCCCACTGAATGGCAAGCTTCACCATCGCCGCTTAGTGGGTTTGTGGATGGCAAGCTTCACCACTCCCGCTTAGTGGGTGTGTGTCAGTCTTTTAGTTGTTGCGCGCCGGTCTTTACAAAAAATATAGAAAAAAAGAAAACACGATCAGCCAGTAAATAGAAAATATGAAATTCCAAACACAGGCTAATAGAGAAAGAAAGATTCCATCCTTTAAAATGGAATGATGAAGGGAAACTTAAAAACAAAATGAGGTAATGAAGGGGAAGATAGACGGAATAAACCCAGACCAGCGGCCAAACACCCGTATCATTAACTCCGTCGATTCAAGAATATGCTTTATATTATACTTATCATGTTTCCAGATAAGATCATTTTGTACAGGAGAGATATATAGAAATGGGTTTATGAGATAGTCTTCACCAGTCGTTTCAGCACGACAGGTGTTTCCCTAGCTGAATAAAGTCGTCTGGAGGTAATAAGTATGAACTCAACTTACCATTGGAGTGACATGAGACCACGCATAGAATAAATAAAAAAATATATTATAAGACATGGAAAGCATCAAAATCTTTCGCAGTTATAACCTAGCTCACAACCCGAAGGCAACAAACAGAAAAACCAAGGAAATAGTCTACGATCTTGGACGGTAACCATCTAACCGATAAATGGAAGCCTGGTAGTGCAGTGGATTAAGGCGCTTGAAGTAGACCTGAACAATAAAGGTGTGAATCCGAGAGTAGGTAAGGGTGTAATGCTCTCAGAAGACGATTATGGACGAGATTCAAGCCCGTATTCTTATCGAATTAGGAAGCTCCCAAACACACTTCCAGTGCGATTTATTTTGCGTATTACACCTTCTTGTCCTCTTCTGTGATACTTGAATCATTCTAATATCACCATACACGTCATTAATAACGTACAAAATTGTATTAACTGATCTTATGCGGAAATAAATCACAAAGGGAGAGGTGTTGGGGAGCTTCATTACCTGAGGAGAATATCAGCCTTAGTCATTCGCCTTAAATGCGTGTACTGTGTAGCCTAGCCCCGGGTCCCTACGCACCTGGAGGGATAATACAGATTTGGGTGAGGGACAAAAAAAAATATATATATATATATATTTAGAAATGAAGAGTTGCCTAAAAATCAAAAATTTCATCACGAGAAAAGAACAGATGGAGATATGGTAAATTAGGAAAGGCGCAAAAGTAGAGCCCCATAGTGCCTTAACAGAGGAAGGATAAATAACAGAATCCAGGAGTGGGAAGGGGTAGTGGAGAAGAACTAGGAGGCAGCGAAGGATAGGCTTGAACACAAAGGGATTTGCGGAGGGGCAGTGGCGTAGACAGAGGAGAAAGAACTAGGGTATGGACAGATGGAAAGGGATAGAAGGAGGAGGGGAAGGGCAGTAGTGAGAGGAGGAGGGGAATAGGTAGGAAAAAAAGGCAGAAGGGAAAGGCATAGGGATGGAGAGAGAGGGAGTAAGCAGAGAAGCAGTGGGGTAGGCAGGGAGGACAGAACAAAGGGCAGAGAACGAGGGAGGGAAGGGGGAAAAACGAAAGGCAGAGTGAGAGGGAAGGATCTGCTTTACGTTCCAGCTGAAAAATACATGGGCGGAGCAGGGCGCTAAACCCGGCCTCATCCCGCGACAATACAAGGGAGGGGAGGGGAGGGGAAGGAAGCAACATGACTGTACAGGTTCGCTTTGACACAGGGAATTGATATATTTGTAGTACTGGAAGCCACTGTAAAATTTTTATGTCCTGGATATATGAATATATTCTACCTAGGTTTCAAGAATTTATGTAGATTGCTGGCGGATACAGAGAAATGCTGGAAGGGAAGGG
The DNA here is from genome assembly GCF_032717465.1 of Coenobita brevimanus. Classification (NCBI taxonomy): domain Eukaryota; kingdom Metazoa; phylum Arthropoda; class Malacostraca; order Decapoda; family Coenobitidae; genus Coenobita; species Coenobita brevimanus. The sequence continues at coordinate 128,494 of NC_137063.1, read as the reverse complement.
GAAGTCGTAGAAGCCCTCCTCAAATCTTGAACGTTTAGTGGTGATGTCTTAATAACCCATGTGCAGTTGATGTGCGTAAATCTCTTGAGCTAGAAAAATGCTGTAACGCCTTAGCTCTGGGAAATTAAGATAAATAGAGTACTGGCAGCAACAGAGAAATACCTATATATAACTCACTTTCTTAGCACATAGACTTGATTTATGTTACTGGCAGTCGATGGAAAATGTATATTCACCAAGCAAATCATACGTATCAACTTAGTCGCAGGGGTTAATATAGCTTACTGGCTGACACAGAAAAATGCTTGTACACCACCTTGACAACAGGAACTGTGGTAATATGTGGTCATGTTCAAGAAATTTCCTAGCACTTCAGTTTATTCTGCATATTGCACCTCATTATCCTCTTGCAAGTAACCAAATCAAACTATGCTGATACTAAAGCTGTATAGGCAACATAAATAAGACTGCAGTCATCATCATCATCATCATTTCAACCTTATTCCTGTCCTTATCAAAGCGATGAGTAGGGTTAAAGAATAACTGTAATAATTGCAGGAATAATTAACAGTGAGCTTGGTATAAACTGATAATACTTGCAATCCGTTCACTACGAGAGAAACAATAAACTCAAGAGTCATTAGCAAGAAAACAATGCCGAGGAGTAACCACATTTGGGAGAAAAAAAATAAAAGTGTATAATATCAATCTGTATTTAATGAAGGGCAGTGACACCTGTATTTTGGTGACGTTTTTGTTGACTTTGTTTTTTCACTATTAGACGACTTTATTTAGCTTAAGGAGAGACATGTGGCTGTGAAGGATTTAATGAGAATTAATTAATTTCTCTCTCTCTCTCTCTCTCTCTCTCTCTCTCTCTCTCTCTCTCTCTCTCTCTCTCTCTCTCAGGCTGAATGTAATCACCTGGTTCCAGTATAATTAAACTAAAGTAAGGTGATGGACAGGGTAGGGTGGTGGTATGATGGGGGGAAAGGGGGAGCAGGGAAAGACGAGGTGAGGAAAGTGGAGAAAAGAGAGGGAAGAAGTACAGTGTGAGGAAGAAAAGGAATACGGAATGTGGAGGGATGGAAGAAGGAAGAGCGAGAGGAAAAATATTGTGGAGGGAGAGAAGATGAAAGGGGAGAGGGAGGAGGAAGGTAAGGCGAAAGGAAAGCAGTGAGGGGGGGTTTAGGAAGTAAGGAATAGGGAAGGAAAGTGAGAAAGGGAAGAGGAGAGAGGGAGATTAGGAGGGTTAGACGAGGAACGAAGAGGGGAAGGAATAGGGAGGAAAGGGTGGGTTTGGATGAAGGAAAAGGGGAGAGGGTAGGAGTAGGGGAAGGTATGGGTGGGTTGGGGTGGGTGGTGGGCGAGGTATGGGTGGGTCGGTGGGTGGGTGGTAGGGGGGATATGTGTGGTCGGCGGGTGGGTGGTGCACTGGTGTGGGAGGGGAGGGAGAGGATAGGAGTAGGGGGATATATGGGAGGGGCGGTGGGAGGGGAGGGAGAGGATATACTAACTGGAGAGGACAGGCGGGCAACATCTGAAGTAGTGGGAGAGCGGTGGCTAGCCCCTCAGCTCAGCAGGCATGCTCCACGGAAGCTTAAGCCTCCCACTACCATGGCGTCTGTTAAGCTTTATTCTTCTTACCCCAGAAGATTTGCCATAGTTTATAAGACAGTCATTTACTTCCGTTAACCTCGGGGCACTACTTTTAAAGCAAACTCTGGGTAACACCAGTCGATTTTATTTGCCACAGGGAAACCTTCTGTAAATTCATTCCATATTCAGTTTACACATTATCTGTGGACCATTTACCTGCATTCCAGTCTCTCTCTCTCTCTCTCTCTCTCTCTCTCTCTCTCTCTCTCTCTCTCTCTCTCTCTCTCTCTCTCTCTCTCTCATTAATTTAGCCGAGGTGAATTCCAGTAGTCAGAGAGATGAGCACTTAACCTTTGGAAGCTAGAGATTTCCTCAACCAAATAAAGAGGCCTATAATGAGCCTAAATAATATGCCAAGATGCGTCCGTACCAGCGAAAGTTGGTAAATAAATAAATGATCCAGTATTAGTTTTGGAGTAAGACAAAGGTGTGTAATATTTTCATGGTTGTTCAGTAAAGAGATATATATATATATATATATATATATATATATATATATATATATATATATATATATATATATATATATATATATCCCTGTAAGTGAGAGCTTGGCAAGAATTGTGGATATGGGAGTAAAGTTAGTGGTGAATGACGAACTGAAGGGATCCATGAAAGGAGTGTAATACTGAGGTCTGCTCATCGAAGGGGAGAAAACCGTGTTTGGATGGTGTAGTCACATAAAGGGAATGGATGTGAATAGGGTGATGAAAAAGGGCATATCAGGATGAGTGTGAGGAGAGGAAGTAGCGTAGAAAGCGAAGAAGAACCTCGATGATTAACGCACGTGAATGTGTTTTTAAGTGAAGTATGAAAGTTAAGGAAGAAATATAGTTGGTGAGAAATAAGTAGGTGGATGAAGTTTGGATGGCGGTGCACAGGTGACGGGTTGCATCCATTTTTGCTGAATACGGGATTATCTCTATCCCAAAGATCATATAACGGACAAATTTACGTGGATCGTTAGGCCTGTGAGCTAATAATTTCGAAGGATAGAATAGTGAGTGAATGGATAAGTGGCCCCACCTCATTGGCCGCATTGTTCGTTGTCCTCCAGCTTTTCTGATTTACTATTTACATGTCTGGATGATGATGATGATGACAATGACGATGATGACGATTGCTTTGACGACGACGACGACGAAAACGACTCCCAGTCAGAGATATATGCCTTTCTGTATAATAGTCTCTTGGAATTATCTTGCTGCCTCCAGGGCTTTGAGAGACGTAATGTTCTGAGAAGGTATCAGCAATCTCCGTTAAGCTGTTTGGAACAGTGATGTTTTATTATTTTCTGCCTCCTCATGATTCTATTTGCTTAGAGATGTCCGATTTAAATCCTTTCATTTTATTGGATGTGTCCAGTGCTATATAAAAGAGCCTGTTGATAGAGAGAATGCAGTATAATAAAGATGTGATCGTACGGAAGAAAATAATCGGATTGTTACATGCCTTTCAGCATGAAGTTACCCTCCTGATTGCCTGAGTATGTCGGACGGTATCAGGAATAGAAAAAGCAGTCATTTCGCTGGAGGAGTTAATGGACACTTGCTATCTCCTTCAGCAAGAGGCTTTGCCCCATAAGTTATCGAAAGCTGTTTGATGGTGGCAAGAATGAAACCGAAATAAAACTGGTACTGGGAGGTCGACTTTAGTTTAGTCGATATCTTTTCACCAGATGGAATTGGGCCACTTCAACCTGAATTATAGTGAGCCTTAACTGTGAAGAAGTAATGAATCTCCATGGTTACTAGAATCTCCGTGGTTACTAGTTAAATCAACTCTCCAGTGTGCTTATATACTTGGCCAACAACAGAGCTGGAAAGGGTTTAGGGATCTTTCAGGCTAAAGTACACGTACTGTTGAAACATATATGGTTATTATCAGTTCTTGTAGCAATGATGAGTGGGGGTGCAGCGGTGACGGGTAGGGGTGATAGGGAGGATGAAGGCTGGGGAATGGAGGTGTTAGGGAGGTGAAGGAGTGTGTGTGTAGGAGTGAGGGAGCGAGACAAGTGATGACGAATAGGTGTGATGGGGCGACGGGTAGGAGTGATGAAGGCCAAATGGAGGTGCTAGGGGAGTGTGGGGGTGATGGAGTGTGGAGGTGAGGTGCAGAGTGGGGTGGAGTCAAGGGTGGTGGGGGTGTAAAATGCCACACCTCCACTCTCCCTCACACCGTCGGAGGGGCATGTTCCCTTTACGCCAGCCAGTTCTCTCTCAGGCTTTTTATAGTTACACTGCGTTCTATCTCTCTCTATCTGTCTGTCTGTCTGTCTCTCTCTCTCTCTCTCTCTCTCTCTCTCTCTCTCTCTCTCTCTCTCTCTCTCTCTCTCAATGATCTGGCATCATCAGGAATGGATTATAAAAGGCATAACTGTCCTGACAGGTTTAGTGGAAAAATATAGTTACCTTAGGTCTCAAAGAATGAAGAGAAGGGAGGAAGAGGAGGGAGGGCGGTGGGGAGAACATAGCGAGGTTGAAGAGAGGCAGTAAGAGGTACGGACAGAAAAAGGAAGAGATATATGTTGAGGAAAGGACAGGTTCAGAGAGAGAGAGAGAAAGAAAAAAAGAGCAAAGTACCGTGCTTTTGAATCTTTTCAGTCCGAGGATATTTGTATTATGTCTATTCCTGCTGTCCCCATACGATTTTACTTTGCTCAGGAAAGACTTTTCAAGCTAGAGGGTTTAACTTTAACCTTCATTGATTTCGTTACAGCTAGGGTGTTCTAAGCTTAAAAAGATAATGTATGATAGCAAAATAGTGAAATGAAGATTAGGAGTTAAGCCATTCATTGCGATCTCCCCCATTTTGACTGCGTTATTTATTATTATTATTATTATTATTATTATTATTGTTGTTGTTGTTATTATTATTGTTGTTGTTATTGTTATTATTATTATTGTTATTAGCATCATCATCGTCATCATCATTATTATAGTTTTTATTATTTAATCATTATTATAGAAAGGACCATTATCAACATAGGAAAAACCACTCATATTAAAAAGGGTTGATGAACGAAATAAACATACTCGCCTTTTACATGAAAAGTCTGTCGCAAGGCACATGAAATCTATAGGAAGTGGCGCAGAAATAGGTAAAAAGATGTTCTCAGAGTGAAAGCGTTTAAAGAAAAAGCCAGAAATATGTGTTCCCGTTTTCAGTACACATAGCACCAAAAGGTTACACTGATACTTTTTCCTGGTGTTCACTCCCTGCTATGGTCCCGACTACTGGCTGCGATATTCAAAGTGCTTTTTTTTTTTTTTTTTTCCCCGCTCTCCACAAGCCGTTCACTGCCAAAAAAAAATCACGGGTGTTTATAACCTAGTCCCTGTTTTTTTTGTGTGTGTGTTTTTTTTTTAAGCTGTTAACCAACGAATTTTTTCACTCACCAGGTTCTGCTTCCACAGTCACGTTTGACGGTGATATTGGTGATTGCATGGACGTTCTTGGGCTCGTGTGACTCACCATCGGCTGAATAAAAGCGTGTGGAGTTAACTAGAACGAAATATAAAAGTTGTCTCGATCATAGGAAAATTAACGGTGACAGTATAAACGCCCACACACACACACACACACACACACACACACACACACACACAAATCATAAAATCGTCTGACGTGAGCTAGAATACAGTGCTTGAGTTGATCCATTCGTTAATAAAAAATAAAGATTATTTTAACGGTTACCTTATAATCCCCAGTGAGCTGCATACGGTACCTCCTCATTGAAGCATACCATTTCTTGGATTATTTCCCCTGAGATGTAGAAACTAAAACAAATAAATTATACTGTATAATAAATGTAATATGGAAAACATTCTTGTCAGTTTTGATGTGACCCCAGCACCTCCTTCCTAAAAGTTTATTTATCACAGACTCGTAATATTCCTTTGTACGAATTTTATGCAGAAGTGTGGGGCATTGCGGGGGAAATACACCTTGTGAAGGTGATTGTTACAGTCTGGCTGAAATAGGTGCGGGGATAGTGTAATATGAACTCACTCTCTCTCTCTCTCTCTCTCTCTCTCTCTCTCTCTCTCTCTCTCTCACGCACCCTTGTTTACGAAAATGCCAGCCCTGTTCCCCTTCTCCCCTTCATTATTCTCAACCATTATCACTGTTTTTCATGTTTATGTTCTCCTTTTTCGGGTGATACATACATTTTCATTCATTTTCTCCACTTTTCCTCTTCATTGTTTTTCAGGCTCCCATTCCCTTACATCATAATTAATATTCCTTTATGCCCACTGTTCGTCTTTTCCTCTCTCTCTCTCTCTGGTTCATAAATTACTGTACTCCACAATAGTGTACGCTAGAGTAATAACTACAAGTTAATTAGCATACGTTTCCGGTCAAATGAAGCTAATACTTCTCCTCATTAGCGTTATACACATTTGGATTCATAGGTAAGTAGTATAAAGTCAGTTTTTCTCATTCAGGTCGCAGGAGATGCAACACTAGAGCAGTATAGTTATGCACTGGGCTGAAGGACATTACTTTCCCTTTAAACACTAGCTAATGTAGAATAATTTTCCTACTAATCCCATCGTATGAAATATCCAAGACAGTTTTCCCATACTGTACAGTATAGTGGTTCTTAGTTATTGTGTACAAGTTTCGGCTGAGGAAACTGTGGATGGAGGGAGCCTTCTTACTGTTTTGCATCTTTTTCTCATAGACGTCACTTGGATCTTCAGCGTTGTAATTCTTATCCTCGTCTACGTATTGTATTTTCTCTTCCTGTCTTTCCATGCCTTTCGTTCCTAAACAATCCTTTCCCCTCTTAAACTACTCTTCTACCCCTAACTCCTCTCTAACTTCTCCCTCCCCTCCCTTTCCTCTCGCCAGCAAAGGATTACCTCCAACTACAGCCATATTCTAGCCCGGTGGGGGCAAAGGAGCGTTTCCAGGCTATATATTATGTAAGTTACGGCGGGGGGTGATGAGAGGATGGGGAGAGGAGGAGGGAGAAGTGCTAGGGGGAGGAAGGAGAGAGGGAGGGAAAGAGGAACGGAGAAGAAAAAGAGAGAGAGGAAGGGACGGAGAGGAGAGAGAGAGAGAGAGAGAGAAGGAGGATAGGGGAAAGAGAAAGAGGGAGGAGAGATGAGGAAGAGAGAGAACGAGAGGGAAAGGAGAGAATCATAAATGCAAAAGGAGAGGTTGAACGGAAGAAGGGGGGAAAAGGAAGAATTAGGGAGGAATGGCAGATGGAGGAGGGAAAGAAGGGAATGGAGAAGGGGGACAACGAGGAGGAGGGAGAGGCAAAAGAAAGGCGGAAGGAGAAGGAGGAAAGGGAGAAGAGGAAAAATGAGGAGGAAGGAACTGGGACTGGAATGAAGGGAGAGGAAGGAATGACATGAGGAGAAGAAGGGCTAGGGTTGTGAGAGAAGGAAGAGAATTAGGGAATTGGGAAAGGAAAAGGGAGGGGGAATGGCCAGGGGAAGAGGGGTGCGGAGTAGGGGGAGAGGAAAGGAGGAATGAGGAGAAGGGAGGAAGAGGGGGAAGGAGGAATGAAGAGAAGGGAGGAAGAGGGGGAAGGATGATGTGGAGAGCATAGCGGGGCTGAAGAGAGGTAGTGAGAGGTAATGAGAGGACCAGGAAAAGATAAATGTGGAGAAAAGAATAAGGTTTCGAGAGAGAGAAAACACAAAGTACAATAGAAAGCTATGGTATCAAATGTATGAGTTACAGATAAGTGTAACTAGCAAAGCTCCCCCCCCCCTCCCCTGTCAGTTCCTCTTGGCGACTGTGGTTGGAATTACAAAGACCACCATGCTGTTTAGAAAAGAATAAAGTATGATGTCATAACATGTCTTTGCACAATGGAATAAAATGTATTGCATAAAGATAATGCGTTGCTGCTGTAGTTTCTGTGACTGAGGGAGAGGAAAACAAAATTTACCCACTAAACATACAAAAGGGAACATGCCATGGTGAGGACTGAATACGGAGTAATTAGTCAAATGAATTTTACCTGTTCGTAATGTACCACAGTCTACCACAATTAAAGGCATTTTGGTTTCAACGGAAAACGAAATGCTTTGCCTCATTCCAACGATAACTTCTGCGTATGATTTCATTGTTAGTATCCCCGTAGTGGCTGAATAGTCAGCCTTGCTAGCTACGAAACTGTCGACCCCGAACACTGGGGTCAAATCCTGGTGCGGACAGCTGGTGTCACTTGATTCGGGTGTTCATGAACCTTCTCTGGGTCAGTTTGCTGGAAGATGAAATGAGTTCCTAGGTTACCACTTAGGGCAGGTAACTGTGGTAACTTGGATGATGCAGTAAACTTACGTCCCAAGATAGTAAAATGAAGTTGTAAAATGAAGTAGGAGGATAATTTTTCTCTCCAATTAGGTACAAGGTAATTAAAACTTCCAAATATAGCAGTTACGTGATTAGAAACTTCACCAGATTAATCAGAAACGGAGGGTGAAGGAGGGGCATGGCGGAGGAGGAGGAAGAGGAGGATAGGTAGGCATGGGGAAAGGAAAAGCGAAAAGATGACGGGGGGAGGAATTGGAGTGCAGACAAATATAGAGAAAATCAATTAGCATTAAGTTTATGGGATATTTGTACGGTAATTGTTGTACAGCAGGGTATGACAGCATATTATTTATCCAAGTAATGAATTTGATTAAGTCCTTGAAGTATCTGTCTTTCCAACGAGATATCTATTCTTTTGTAAGCGTTTGTATCATCAGCATAACTGAATGTTCCAAAAACTTTGAAACAACTTGAGCTTGTGGCGCAAAGTTTGTAACATTTATCTAGTCTGATTCATTCTCCTTAAGTAAAACCTATAATTTTCAATATCAAGGAAGCCAGTTATTGATCCACTTGGGAACTTTTCCTCTGAAACAGGGCACAAAATGATTTCAAGTGTTTTAAGAGTTGCTGCTGTATTCCATCAGAAACCCAAGTCACATGATGTCGACTTCCAACACCCCAATGTAAATACAACATTAAGTACATCAGTAATGTTGGCATAATGAGTAATTATTCCATAATCCATGCTGTGAATCTTTGGTGATGTTCTTTCTAAATAATTAACTGACGTCCCTACGATAAAGGTTTCCAACAACTTGTAGTCATTAGATATTAGGCAGATGAGGGAGTCGTTATAGTGTCCAGTAAAAAAAAACAATAGTTGGAAGAGCTTTAGAGAGTCTGAGAGGGAGGGAGGATAGCACAGGAGAAGAAAGGAGGAGGGAGGGAGGAGAAAGGAGAGTAAGGAGGGAAGAGAGGGAGTAATGAAAAGATAGGAGGGGGGGATAAGGAATGAGGAGAAGGAAGAGGAAGACAGGGAGTGAGGAAGGAGAGTAAGGAAGGGAGAGAATGGGGGTATGGAACGGAGAGAAGGGAAACAGGTGAAAGAAGAGGAAGGAGAGGAGAGAGATGTTTTGATGAAGGGAGAGGAGGGAGGGGATAGTGAAGAGTAAGGACAGGGGAGAAGGGAGAGAAAGTAGTGACGAAAAGAAAGGAAAAAGGAGGGGAGGGGAAGTCGGAAAGGGAGGGTAGATGATTAACATACAAGCATGGGAGGGGAGGAGAAGGGAAGGTGAACTATGGAGCAGATGGAAGGGAGGGAGCGGGAGGGCAGGAGGGGGGAGGAGAAGGGCGGGGAGGGGAAGAGCAGGATAGGGGAGGAGAAAGGAGGGGAGAGGGAGGGGAGGGGAGGGGAAGGTAGAGGTTGGAAATGGAATTTGAAACGAGAAGGGGAAGAAAGTGTGAAATACCGGGGGAAAGGGAGGGGAGATAGGTAAGGAGGGTCGGGTAGAAGAAGGTAGTGAGAAGGAAGGAAAAAGGAGGGCGAGAAATGAGATTGCAAACCAAAGGAGGGAATGAAAGGGATGAGTGGGAAGTAGAGATAGGGTGGCAGGAGAAAGGAAAGTAATAACAGAAAGGAAGACGAAGGGATGTGAAGAGAAAGGATGGGAGAGAAGAGGAAAGTAGAGATGAGTTGTGATTAAAGGAAGGAAAGTGAGTGAAATGTAAGGAAGGGACTGGAAAGGAGAGAAAGGAAAGTGAGTAGTGAAAAGAGGGATGGGAGAGCTATGTATGGAAGGAAGGGAAGAAGAGTGGAAAACAAGGAGAGTAAGAGGAGGGATGGGAGGAGAGATGAGAGGCTGTGGGATGCGTGGAGAGGAGGGAGGAGGTTTAGTGTGTTTACAAAAAGGCATATTATGTAAATCCTCAGAGCATGTTGACCACATGTGTGATGTAGACTTGGTGTGTGTGTGTGTGTGTGTGTGTGTGTGTGTGTGTGTGTGTGTGTGTGTGTGTGTGTGTGTTTTAAGATTCTGAATTGTAACCGAGTTTTTATTCGTGAAGGAATCCGTGTGAGTGGATAATTCTTTAATACATTTTGATATTGTATTAACATTGCCAGAAGAAAATTGTTAATGTCTGGTCATTTTTTCTCAAGTTGCAGATATTTCACTCGTATATAAGTGGTAAAGTAAAATCAAGGGCTAAAAACCTGCAGACTTGTACCTTGCCAAGAAAACTGAGCAGTGGAATGCCAGAAACCAAGATCCATTCATTTTGAGATGCAGAGGAGCATTGGCATTGAAAGGCCAGAGGTCATAGGAAGAAGGAGGAAACAGAGCAAAGAAAAGTGTTCTAAGATGACAACTTGTGTATATGAAAGACAGTATATCAGACAGCTGTCTATATAGACAGGTGGGTGACCAGACAAAGGAAGAGATTATTTAACTGGAAATGTGCTTCGTATCCCTCGTAATGGAAGAGGTATGCAGACAGAGTTTGTGTGGTTTGGTGCTCTCATGCCCTAGTAGTGGAGTGTCTTTGACCTCTTAATTCCATAGGTTGGGGATGAGTTTCTATGGAATTAATATCTAAATGTACTGTATGTCTGCTTAATGATGTTCTGCGATAAGAGGGACACAACACATCCTGAAACATCGGCGAGACGCGTATGTTACTTGTTTTCTAGTGCATGTCTAGCAGTCTACTGCCTCTCTTATTTTATGTTGTCTGTTTACCTGACATTCCAGTTCAGGGACAGACGTGTCGCAATGCTGCCAAAGGCTAACCATGCTCAGTGCAGATGCTGGGATCGGTAGCATAATTATTGGTTGATATCAGTTATACCTTGACCTTGCGTGTGCCCTGCTTCATCCTTCTTTACTGCTGACGAAAATCCAGTCGTGGCTTCATTCTGCTCCATCCAGAGTAAGCAAGTGAAGGAATGAGCAAATTGTCATGCCCGGCTTGCACATGCTTGATGTGGACGGAGATCCATGACAAAGGTTATGAATTATCAGACGAAGTGGTTGGTCAATGAAGATGGCTAGTTCACAGTTCCCCTCCAAGCCTCTCAGTAATATGTTTTATTTCCAAGGTAATTTCTTAACCCCCCCCCTCCCCTTCTTGCAGGAGGGACATGGTAGCCATGATGTGCTGGCATGAGCCTAACACTGAGCGACTTGCAGATGGGTAAGCTAGAGGAGGTAGGGAGAAATCTGGTGAAGTGAAGAGAAAGGGTAGAGTGAGGTGAAATAAAGTATGGAGAATGGTGTATAGGGAAAGTGTCCGACAGAATGAGGCTAATTTCCGTAAGTCACTTGGGATCAGCGACCCATCTTAATTTTTAATGCAAAATCAAGGAACCAACTGTTCAAAGTTTGAAAGTTATTAACTTCAAGAAAAGCTGAACAAAAGTAATCCAAAATTAAGGTATGGGTTAGAATGTTTAAAAATTTGGAGGCATAGAAAGGAGCTAAGACACGAGAGCAAGTCAGGTGATGGGAGGAAGTAATTATTAAGGACAGTTCCTTCACAGTTTGACTCCTCTCCATCCACTCCACTCTTTTTTGTACACTCTCCTTCCTTAGCCCTTCTAAGAAAAGTCTGTTACTCACACCTACCAGTCCTCAACATCGCCCATTATGTAATGCCCGTCTTTGCATGGTGTACTCGTCTTGCCCTGCCCCGCCATACACCACATCATTAACCCAGCCAGCTCATTCTACCTACTCTTCTCTGCCCACCACAATCACTCATCTCAGCCGCTGCACCGATGGACCTAGTTTTGGGTACATGTTTCAGTGGCATAAATGTCAAAGTGCTGACACGTGATGATGTGTGGCACGTTGCGGGACAGCTGGACCTCAAGGAACGGGTTGCCGACTTTGCTTCCGGAGTTGAAAAAGAAAAACCAAATAGCATGATCATTTTTGCACCGTGATATAATGGAAGGTGGTATGTGGTTTCTGAGCTGTGATATATTTTATAGTACAGTATTTCAAAGTTCGATCGAGGGGGTTTCAGACTGTAAAACTGAGTAACCAACCATTAAGTCTCAACACTTTCTTACCACACTCCCATGACTCCCTATGTTCATTCTTGAAGAGGTGATGAGTGCAAATACGAGTAGTCCTGCTGATATCTTCCCACATAAACCATACATGAACCAAGAAGACAGACAGACAGAGACAAAGAGCGTTCAAGCCTGACCGAAACTGGTGTTTGCCTACAGTAAGCAAAATTTCAGCTTGTGGATATAATTATTCAGTGCGTACTTTGTGTGTGTGTGTGTGTGTGTGTGTGTGTGTGTGTGTGTGTGTGTGTGTGTGTGTGTGTGTGTAATCATGTATGAGTGCGTTATGGTGCTTCGCGGGTATGTGTATATTGTGTTTATGGAGACAGCTTTGTGTATGGCAGTGTATGTGTGGGTCTGAGGATGGAACCATAAAGTTGCGGATAAAAAGAAATGTGCATGTGTAGGCATGTGCGTGTCTTAGTTGGGCGGGCGAGTACGGGGAGTCATGTCCACAAGGGATGAATGTAGTTATATGTATGTGTCTGGTAGGCCCAAAGCGGAACCCATAATAAGGCTTTAATCGGTATTTATTTCTACTTTTACCTCCCTCCGCGCTACTCCCATCTCCCAGCACACACACACACACACACACACACACACACACACACACACACACACACACACACACACACACACACACACACAGATTCGTTGAAAAATATGTGGCGAGCGATGGCAACGCGGAGAAATGGATGAAGAAGTAAAATATTGACAGAGGGGAAGAAGGAGATTAATAAAAAAAAATATGGTCTGCCGAGAATGAAAATGGAAAGTTGCCTAATATATAGCTATTAAAAAAAAAAAAGAAGAAACTGAGGTGGAGGAGAACAGAGATACGGAGAGAGGAAAATGATATTTGAAATAAGAATGACAGGGAAGAGGGTAAGAAATAGGTATTGGGTAAATGAAGAAATTAGTAAAAGAAAAAGTTATTCACGAAGGAAAAAAATTATGGATGAATGTCCTGTAGAGTGACATCAAGGCAGAGATGAAAAATGAAAGAATTGGTGAGGGATGCAGTGTACGTAGGGCCGCGTAAACTCCAGGTACTTGCAGTTGTAAGCAGATGTTCATCAGTGTTACCCATAGATGTTCCCGCCCTCTCGTATGGGTTGTAGTGATGCAAAACTTTCGCCGCACCCTCCCGTACCAGAAAGCATTTGGTATGGACGCGCCTTAAGGGAGGATGATATGTATAGCGGGAAGTAAGTTCGCTGTTGAGTAGTGACACACCTGTCTGGGGCTCTTATGTCGAGGCCATGCCTTACAGGATGAAGTGTCAGGCCATAGATGAATACACGGATAGATGGAAAGAGACTTCCCAAAAATAAATTACAACAAATGAATAAAAACGAAATGGATGAGAAAGATAGAGACAACGTCCTACTTAGAAGGAGAAAGTAAACACACACACACACACACACACACACACACACACACACACACACACACACACACACAGAGGAGGACGAGAGGATAATATATACAGTAGATAAAGGTGGTAGACAAAGGAGAGGAGGTAATGAGGTCATGATGGGTATGAGTCTCTTTTTAGCTGAATATATTCGGCAGGTGTGAATCTGATTAAAACTGAAAATACTTCATAGTAGTTGTAGTAGTATTGTTATTGTTGCTTTTGTTGTTTAACCTCGGGCTGTCTGGCCGAACAGACCCGTCGACCTCGGGTAAGCAACTACAGTATTTCCGTTGGGCCGTCCTACAGAACAGTCCATATCGTTGCACCGGGTTGAGAACCGGAACTCCCATATGGCAGATAGCGACTGGTCAGGGTCGAAGAAGGGTCATATCCCACGGTAAAGTACAGGGAAATATTCGGAAGTTTAGCTCCTGGAGGGACACTGCAGCTGTTTCGCAGCACCCAGGATATATAGCGTCACACTAATGGGCTTCTCGTTAGCACCACCTCAGCGTAGTGAAGGAGTGAAGCAAAAACAAGAAAACGCAAAGAGAATCAACGAAAACAAAACTGGAATGGCGAGAGGGCTCAGGAAACTGGGCAGCCGTCAGAGGAAAATATAAAATTGAATTCTCAGCGAAACTGGTTAGAGCGGGGTTGCCTCTGGAGAACACTGAATTGGATTACCGTGCTAGAAAATGAGATGAAATGTTAACGGGAGAAAAAAAAGCCGGGGGAGGGGGAAACATAGCAATAGCAGCAGCATCACCGTAATCATCATCATCATCATCGTGTCCTTGTTTCTCACTAACCATTTCCGCCCAGGTGTATCCTTCCTAATGTGGATAAAATTGCATGTGAGAGCGTGTAAGAGAGGATCAAATGGCTGTCGAAGATGGCTTTTTACGGGGCAGTGACAGAAGAGCTTGAAAGTCATTTTGTTGAGACCACCCCATGTAAGATAGGGCGTCACGCGGTAGAGAGAGGGGGGGGGATAAGAAAGACAGAGAGACAGACATAGAGAGTGGGGGGGGGAGTGAGAAAGACAGACAGACAGACATAAGCCTTAATGACATAAAAAGAGCTTCATCAGACTGATTTCACCCATTCTGCATTATCTACAACTCTCTTTACATTACATTTACGAGCAAAATACACGAACACTCAGTATTCCTACCTGCACCCCAACTACACCCTGTCATCACTTCATACACGAGTGGTGGCTTAGACAGTTTGTCATCAGCGTGGTGTTAAGCCTTAACTTGCCACTGGACCAAACTTTGTCTTCATGTTGCCCAGATGTACGTGAGTGTCAGACAGCAATTAAATTAACTCCCAATCCCCACCCACACGCAGACCATCACCATCCAAAGTTCCTTTATCTGGTAATCTTTATTCGTGATCCTTTTGTATAAGCAAACAAGCTCGCAAGCTCACGAGCGCAGTCGCACGCGCGCACGCATGAACGCAGGTACACACACACACACACACACACACACACACACACACACACACACACACACACACACACACACACACACACACACACACACACGTTTTCTTTCCCTTGTTTCTTCCATTCTCCATGTATACCTGTGGAATATTTTGTCTCTGCTACATCACTCCAGTGTCGCATCTAATGCTTTGTTGTTGCTACCACCAGACGATTTCATTACCTCCGTGTACGAAGTTGGACGGAGGTTACGAACTCATCCATGTCTCTGTGTTTGTCTGTCAGTTTGTGGACAATATACCTCAGAAAGTTGTTATCGGACTTCAGTGAAATCTAGTGTATACAGTAAGTGGGCAGTGGGGTAAGAAAGAGTTCATTAAAGTTTGTGGTGGATTCGGGTCCAGATCCAGATGCTGAAATAAATAATTGACACTTGAGGAGTTATGCACTTTCTCATCTGTCTAACAGGGCAGACAAAGTTCGTAGAACGTAATGATTATATGAGAGTATAGAAGTGATCGTCTGGTAGGTAAGAGGAATTACAACAATAAATTATAAATTTTTTGGCGTTGTCACGAGTATGCGCTGTTTAAATGCTTTTTAATTCAGGTAGAAACTCAGGGACATTGACATAGCCTGCATAAACATAGCCCTCTTTAACCTCTAAAACTAGAGGCCTTTCCTAACTTTCGTATAATTGAATGGTGGCAGCAAGACATTAATAAAAACAGCGCCAATAGACTGATGGATTTAGGAAGGTAACTTTAATCGCAAACCCTCTCCCGCCACAAATTGCTAACAGGCCACTACCATTTCCATCCACAGCATCATAACAACCAGGAATAATAAGGTAATAATGATAATAGCAACGTTAATAACAGAGACAGTAACAGTAACAGTAGCATCATGTCAGACTACATCAACAACTAGAACAAGGCCGCGTGAACTGAGAAGGGAGAACAGGGCGTGAACAGAGAGAGAGAAATAGGAGGAAGAGGAGGAGGAAGAGGAGGAGGAGGAGGAGGAGGCAGTGGAGGTGGTTCACAACAGCAATTAAAAAAATAATGATAATGATGATGAGGATGATATAATGATAATAGTAGTAGTGTAGTAGTAGCAGCAGCAGCAGCAGCAGTAGTAGTAGTAGTAGCAACAGCTGCTGCAGCAATTATTATTATTATTATTATTATTATAATTATTATTATTATTATTATTATTATTATTATTATGAGTATTATTATTATTGTTATTTATGAGTTTTATTATTATTGTTATTATTATTGTTATTATTATTATTATTATTATTATTATTATTATTATTATTATTGTTATTATTATTATCATCATCATCATTAACTCACTGTTATTATAACAGTAGGATCATAATTAATAATAACAGTGATAACGACAATAATAATACCAATAATAACAACAAGAAAACTTTCCACAGGGAAGCAGGAAGTTTTAATAACAGCAGCACAATAACCCAAGCAGTACAGGAACAAGACAGAACATGGAGGTGAGCCGTGACATGAGAGGGAGTAAGAGGAGGCAGAAGGTAATTAGGCCCTACTGATGTCATGTGTTGTACCGGCACCAGAAACACCATCACCAGTTAGTAGGGGGGAACAGGGGAAGATGATGCGTGAAATGAGGACCGGTAGAGTGAAGGGATATATGGAATTTTGGAGTAAATTATATGGGAAAAACTGGAAGCGATCGAATGGTCAGAAAAGTGTGTTACAGATATAAGGAGAGGTGAGTGGGAAAGATGAAAAGAGGAGCTGTAAGAGGAAGATGTGAAGGCAATGAGAGAAGGACTGAATTATAGGAAAAATATTTTTTAAAAAAGTGCAATATTATGAAGAAATCGATGAGGTGAAATGAGTCTTACAGGAAAACTGTGGGGAAGAGGTGAACGAGGAGCGGTAGGCTGAAGGAGATGGTATATATGACTCTGAATTCTGAAGTAGACTGTGAGAGAAACTCATTTTGATAGAGAAATGAGGAAAACCTTTTTTGATTGTGCAGAGATTTGTAAGATATACTGTCTTACAGGAAAACTTGCGAGGAGAAATAGCAAGAGGAGCAGTAGATTAAGAGGAAGGGTGAAAGTATGAAGTAGTTTGTGAAAAAAAAAAAAAAAAATAGCATGAAAATGAAGCAAAACAATTTTGAGGAAAGAGTATTAAAGGTGGAGAAACTTATGCGATTAGATGTAAGAAGGGGAGGGAGAGGGGAGGAGGGGAAGACAGCACCAGGAAGTTGAAGGTAAGGGTTTAATTTTAGATTATAAAATATATGAAACTAAAGGATATTGCGAGAAGGGGTTACAGATTTGTAGGGAAAGACATCGAGAAGAATTGTGGAACACTAAAAAGTAACTGAAGGGGATTGCGAGACGAGGGTACAAAGCTATAAAATATTGAGAGAACATGGTCTTCGAAGGAGCAGGAGAGAGATGTGAGAGAGGTGGAAGTAGGAGTGGTAGGTGGAAGGGAAATGTGTGATTAATAAACAAGTTGTGAGAAGACATAAAGATGGAGAAGACTGTGAGCAAATGGTGTGGGGTGAACATTTGGAAGATAAAACAAATCTTACAGGAAAATACAGCATGTGCGGGAGAGACTGAAAGAGGAGCCGTAGGCTTAAGAGGAGTGTTTAATTTTGAAGTACAATGTAAAAGAACGGCATATGGCTGAAGGAAATTGTGTGCAAACTGTATTTGACTGAGATTGATAATCTTAAAAAAAAGATGGGAGAAGGAAAAGTGATAAAAGAAAGAGAGGTAGTTTGAAAGGAAAGGTGTGACTAGGAAGTTGGTTGTGAGAAAAGACACAAAATGACAGAGCACTATGAGGGGAAAAAAAAAAAAAAGACTCACGGGGAGAGGTGGGGGTACCAGAAAAATTAATAGCAAATGAAGGGAAAGGTGCGATTCTGAAGCAGCCTGAGGTAGAAACTAGGGAGAAAAGGCGGCAAACTTACAGAAAGAAGATTGAGTTGGAGAAAAAAATATCAAGAGAGTGAGTGGGGAGGAAGTGAAGAAGATGAAGGTGTAATTCTGAAGTTCTCTACGTTGTGAGAAAAGGACAGTAAAATGAAGAAATATGGGAGAAATTAACTGATTATCTTAGAGAGGAGATGTGAAGGAGAGATAGGTGATTAAATGAGAGCTAACCTGAAGGGAAGGGGGGAACTCTGAAGTGGATTTTGTGTGTGTGTGTGTGTGTGTGTGTAAGAGAGAGAGAGAGAGACAGGGGGGGGAGGGAGGGAGTAACATAGGTTCTTAATTTAGAGAATTAAACAAAAATGAAGTTCGAGGTTTAAAGTAAAAGACTACGTGTGACATGAGTGGAAACTGGAAAAGAGCTGTGACGAAAGAGGCAGGATGCTGTGTGGGTGGAAGAGTACATATTCGGACAAGTATGGGTCTTACATTGAAGGTTATTAAGAGAAGATGGGATGAAGCATAGAAGGGGACACTGTATTTTGTATAAAGAAATGAAGTTGCATTGGAAAACATGTGAAGCTAAGGGAGAGACGGTTTGGAAAGGGATGTGAAGGAGAGATGTGGATCGCAATGGGAGAGATCCGATGGTAAGCTGAGATATGGAGATCTGAGAGAAAATCTTCACTCCTGCTGAAGATACATGAAGGCAAAGGTGTACATTGTAAGAACTTTTAAAGAACGTGTGAGGGAAAAACTCTGGATCTCAACTTTTTTATCCCAAAGCCGTGTTTATGTTTTAATCTTGCTACATCTGTATGATTTTATTCAGCCTTCGAGGGAATATTAGCGGGAGAGGTTAAATGTGTAAATCATTCATTGTTTTAAAACCAGAATATTTGCCTCTTTTAAATATAATAATTTGGGAGCAGCAAAAACAGAAAGACTAGGACGTCCTCGGTCTGAAAGGGTTAGGGGCAAGTCAGAAAGAGAGTATGAAGAATGGAGGGAGAGAAAGTTTGAAAGAGAAAGTTATGGTATGAGGGAAGACTGTGAAAGACAGTCTTGAAGGGGTGCAGAGGTGAGTGTGTGTGTATGTGTGTAAAAGAGAGAGAGAGAGAGAGAGAGAGAGAGAGAGAGAGAGGGAGAGACTACTGCAGAGGTGTGGAGAGGTAAACAAATGGTGGGCAGCAGAACCCGTGGCTTATGACACCGACAACAGATGCCGTGACACAACTGTGCTTTGAGGGGGAGGGAGGGAAGAATGGAGTGGAAAATGTGAGAGAGAGAGAGAGAGAGAGAGAGAGAGAGAGAAAAGGGGGGAGGGAAGTGGTGGGAAGTGGGTGAAAAGGAGAGGTTATGGGGAAAGTTACAGAAAGAGGAAAAGAATGCAATGGAGAAAGTGGTGAAGAACGATAGAGAGTGGGAAAAAAGAGACAGGAGGGAAAAAAATGGTGTAAAAAACAGGTGAGAAAAGGGAGAAGGTGGGAAAAAAGACTGGGATGGGGACAGTGTGACGAAAAAAATAATTAAAAAAAAAGAGAGCTGGTAGGAAGCAAGAGAAAGGAGGATAGGAATGGAGAAGAAATTGGAAAGAAACGAAACAGAAGGAGGGGGAGATAGGAAGAAACAGTGATGTGAAAACAGGTGAGAAAAGATAGAGAGGGGGGGGGGAGAATGGAACTGAAAAATGACAGAAAGAAGAGAGAAAACGTTGGACGAAAGAAATGGAAGAAGAGAGGAGAAAATCGAGAGGGTTTTAAGAGAGAGACAGGGAAAAACTGAGGTTGAAAAAGAAAGCAAGAAATTATTGGATAGAAAATCCAAATTTGGGGGGAGGGGTTGGAGGTGTGTGTGTGGAAGGGGTGAGCAAGGAGAGGAAGGAAGAGAGGAGAAAAGGAAGGATGAAAGAGGGAGAGAAGCAGAGAGAGGGAGCAATAAAGAGAGATGAGGGGAGAATATATGGGAAGGCAAGATTGGAGGGAAATGGGGGGGGAGGAGGAATGGAGAGTGAATATGTCAGCGGGAGGGAGGAAGGAGATAGGAAGAAGAGGAGAAGATTGGAGGAGAGAGAGGAAGCAGAGGAGAGGAGAGGAAGCAAGGAGGGAGGGATGAGAGAAGATGAGAGGGAGGAAGGGAGGGAGAGAGAGAGGAGAGGAGGGAGTGTGTCAATAGAGCGGTGAGGCAGCGAGGGTGTTTAAAGGTGAGGCAGACCACCAACCATAATGCTACACCCACTACCATCACACTCCCATGACGCTACACCCAGTGCCTTCACAATACCATGACGCGACACCAATCACCATCACACTACCATGACTCTACTATCCACGACCATCACACTACCATGACGCTACACCCACTATCGTCACAGCACTCTGATGCTGCACCTACTATCATCACACCTCCATGATGTTACACCCACTGTCGTAACACTACCATGTGGCTAAACCCACTGTCATCACACTACCTTGACGTTACACTCACTATTATCACACTACCATGATGCTGCACCCATTACCATCACACTACCATGACACCACACCCAGTGTCATCACATTACCAGGACGCTGTACCCACAACCATCACACCACCATGACATTACACCCACTATCATCACACTACGATGACATTCACGCACTACCATCACACCATACCCATACCATCATACAACACCCACTACCATCACACTACTATCCATTATTGACTTGGTCTTTCTCCTTAGCTTTGACTAGTTTTTCGACGTTTTGCTGCTTATTGCACGTAGCTCAGTGGCAGAACAAGACAGCTCTACGGCTCAACATCATTGTCATACATTACTCGTATTGTCATAGCACGTCTTCTTGACTAGCGTCTTTCTGCAGTGTTCATCTATTTTTACGACACAGCTTTCAAGTTTGAGCGATGGCAATTATAAGCCAAGTTAAAGTGAACAAAGCATAATGAGTCTAATGTGTTAGACAGTCTCCTAAGCTCACATGCGACTTCCAAATTCCAGCGAAGGACTTTACATAATTTCATTTGGGTACAGAGGGATATATTCCATAGTTCGTTCAGTTTAACTTCGGAGATTACACCCTTTTGTAGCCAGTTTCCCGTATATGAATAGCAGAATGGGACAATATTATGACCGTACATTCTTTCCGTAGGACTTTTTTGTGACTAGCAATATATTCTAATGTTAACCTGTTCTTGATCAGTATTCAAGATAGAGAGATGGCAATTTACACCTGGCTCGGTTAGAGAGCAAGTGGCAAAGGAGACTTCGTAGCACTTCTTCCTAAGTCATTTATGTATATATTACACGTTTCATGTACGTAAATGAGGCAAACTGTATCGTTACTGAAAATATATAAATTTCATGAAAGAGAATATCGATTTATAATAGGCACAACAAACCGCTACGTGTCGGTGTTCCAGGTAATTCTGTTAAGATAAAAATGTTCTCTGCCCTTCCACCTCTTGTCCTTATCGACTCTCATACCGTCCATCATCCATATTTCTTTCCATCGATTTATACACCTCTCTACAGTCACTCCTCTACATTCCCTCCACCTCGCTGTTCTTTGAATTTCTCATCTCCCCTCTCCTCCCCCTCCTGTTTCTCTTCACATCTGCATCACAGTATCGTACAGTTTTATCCGCTCTTTGTTTACGCTTTTCCCCTTTAAGCTTCACAATTCCAGTTCTCCTCTTCCCCCAGCTCGTCTTCTCTCCACCTCACCATAACATTCCTTCACATTTCCATCCTCTTCTGTCCCTCCACCTCATCTCTCCACCTCTTTCATCATATTTGTCCACATTTTCTGCCTCTGCCTCATATTCTTTTCACTTCTCCATGACATTCCTCCACACTTCTTCACTCCACCTCTTCTCATCTCTCACCATGACAGTCCTTCACACGCCCTCCCTCCACGACCTCTTCTCTCCACCTTTTCATCACACTCCTTCACATTTCCTCCTCCCCCTCGCAACGCCTCCACTCAGGGTTAATTTGCCTTACATAAAAAAGAACATTAAGGCCATCACCATTATCATCCTCACCCCTTGCTTCCTTCATCATCACCACCTCCGCTCTGTCCCCTCCCACTTTCATCTCTTTAACTTTCTCTAATATCACCCCCTCCTCGTACCCCTCCCCCGCCGTCACTGGCTTTCAGCTGTACCCATTGTAATCTCTCATCTTCATTTTCCTCAATGCCTTAATAATTTCCTCCTCGCTAGCTTTCAGCAAACCAATTCTCATCTCACGTCTCGCACATAATGATTCGGGAATGCATTTGCTTGTCATCTGTCTTATTCGTTTTGACTCACTGTTTTCCTGAATTTCGCACTTGTCATTCCCTTTTTGATTTTCATGTATATCATAATGGTTTTTCCCCTTGCCCCCAGTATACTGACATAACTCTCTCCTCTCGCATAATCATAGATCATAACAAAATTTTGCTTTTCTTCATCACCTGTCTTACTCATTTTACTCATTTTTTCTTTGGTATGGAACTCGTCACTTCCTTAGTTATTTTCATATTTAATCTTAAAATTATCTCCCCCATCGTTCTCATTAAACTAATTATATATTTCTCATACCGCACAGATGGATTCAGTTATACCTCATTTTCTGTTTGTCGCTTACTCACTGGTTTCCTGAATATCACCCTCATCTTTCTCTCACTTTATTTTCCTAGCTGTTTCAGCTATACCTTTTTTGCCTCTTGATCTCAAGAGTATCTGTGCTAGTCTTCTGTCATGCATATAAGGATTTTGTTTTTTTACTCTGCGCCCACAGTCTAGTCGCTATACACAGATTAACAATCCAGATAGCGCTCAGGAACCCGAATGCCGTTTACTACGTTAAATGGTAACTGTGAAACCAAATGATTCCTGGTGGTCTAGTGGGGTGAGGCGCTTTAGCTGGTTGGAGACTGAGGGTGTACATCCTTGTGTTGTTTGGGGATTATTATTCACATAATGCCTCAGAAAAGAGCAAGGCTGGTCACCCATTCCTGAAATATCGTGGATGAGTAACTTAGCCACTGGCACCTAGACTCATGATTGGGCAAAAAACGAATGGATGATAGAGACAGATAGACAGATATACAGCCAGCTTGAACATTGTATGCATCATTCCCCGTGTTCATTCCCATGTCATTCGTAATAACTACCTTAGTTCTCGGCAAACCAATACTGGTCTTTCATCTCACATCTCCCCTGCCCTCCTTACATTACTTATTCCTTACCTTGGAACTGATCTTTCTCTTACCATAGTCCTCCCTATCGCATACATTTCCCCCGTCGCTCACATCTAACCCAATTTTAACCTCATCACTACGCAGGCTCTCGCTTCACCTGCATAAATTTGTCCGTGGACAGAACATAGAGGGAACTCGTTTTGTTTTTATATCTTACCTCATATAAGACGCTTGGTGATCTGATGGTAGAGCTTTAGGCTGGGAGAAGTCTGTGGCTTAAGCGCAACAGTTCGAATAATAGAAATTGCCAGTCTCTCTCTCTCTCTCTCTCTCTCTCTCTCTCTCTCTCTCTCTCTCTCTCTCTCTCTCTGTCGATAGATAAATAGATAGATAGAAAGAAATGTAAAACCCTCCCAAAGGCGTAAGTGGTTCTCCCCCGGTAAATGCTCTGAACTACGGCAGCCTATCCTCGGTGCCCTACTCTTGGAAGAGGGTAATGTGGAATTCTGTGTTGCTCTTATACCTTACTGAGTACCATTCCTTATTTGAATTTCGCACTTGTCTTCCTCTCTCTTCATCCTGCTCCACGTCGTAGTGAATTCCTCTCTCGCTTCACTATGCACATTCTATTAACTCATGTCGCACTGAAGGATTGAGTTTGTTTCCCTTTCTCTCCGGTCTTACTAATTGTGTTTTTCGCACCTTATCAGAAGTTTGTATTCATTTTTCCCGTTGTTTAGTTTAGTTCTCCTATTATATCACCTCATCTGCTTCTCAGTCTCCTCTAATGGTTATTATTCCTAAGCTGAGAGAGGTTTGGAATGCATGTCTACCCAAACGTCATTCCGCATTATTTGATGCATCAGGGAGAAAAGTGACGGGCATGTGGAATAGACGCGGTGAAATAATATGCCATTTTTTCTTTTCCTGACCATACAGGGAATATCAATGTGGGATAAGTGTCTTGAATCACGTGAAGTTTATGTACGTATAAATCTTGCTACTTCCAGACGATGTTACTCATCTTTGGCGAGCCCGTGGTGGGGAAGGGAAAGTTACGTCCTCGAATTTAAGTTTTTATTGAGGGATGTAAAAATCAGGCCCAAAATGAAAATAATAGAGCTAATAAACACAAAATATGGAGAATCAGCAAAAGAAGTATTTATCAGTACTTACTATGATATGTGTACAGGAAAACAGCAAAAGCAGAAGCGAATACAAAAGTGGGAGCACAAAAAAATACCATTCGGGAAATCAATGAGAACAGGAATTTACAAAACCTAGCGAAACAATAAAAAAAGGTGCATGTAAAGTGTCACTAGGAATATGTTACAGGAAATGAAACAAGTAGGAGAAACTAAAATGAGTAAATAACTAAAAAATTAAGTACAATACCTGTGTGGCTTAGTAGTAAAGTCAACACAACAAACAATGTTGCGAGTAAAAACAACGGAAGCAAAAATAAAGGGAAAATAACTCGGTAAAAAACTGAAAGGTACATGAAAAACAAAAGGTAAAGTAGGAAAACAGAATCGAGAGAGAGAGAGAGAGGGGGCGCAGACAAAATAGCTCTGTTGCATTTAATTAACCGTGAATATTATTAGATACGGTGCGTGTTGTTTGAGCGAGACGTGTACCGGGCAAGTTTACATTCCCAGCAACCAGCAATCGGCATCAAAAGCATTGTCGCCTCTCCTGACTCACTCTCCGCGAACTGAAAAAAAATAAATAAATAAAAGATAAAAAAGGAAAAGAGAGCAGTGTATTGAACCTGCAGCAACCGGCGTTTATGAGATTGATCTGAGACCACATGAAGTCATCAGTGTCAGTTGTTACGGATTAACCAACAATGGTTATCAAAATGCATGAAGAGAGAAGCAGGAGAGGCGACATGACTTTGATTCTAACTGTAGCTTAAATCTGGGCGCCGTACTGCCAACAGAGGCCACACTCACTTTGCATGCACTTCATTTTAGGCCGCATTTTAATCAGCTTAGGAGGCTTACTATACTCATTTTCACACTAGCGCGGCCTAAACTTGCCATCTCTCTATTTTGAAAGCTGAGTTTAGAAAATAGATTAACATTAGAATATGGTGTTATTCACGAAAAATTGCTATGGAAAATGGCCGTAGCATTGTCCTTTTCTGCCATTAATCAAAGTGAAGTAAGCTGCAACAGATCGAAAATCTGGGCCAAGTTGAGGTGAACAATAGCACGTATACTGCACCTTATCAATATACATCTTCATATGACACGTAAATATACTTTTGTATTAGTGTGTATGCATCTATACATACATCAAAACACACATTAAGTTTTAAGAGTAGGACATTCTTTTATTAATATTGTACAAACCGTATCTACCAAGTAAAAAAATACTGATATGGAAGTTTTGGCGTACTTCAGTAAAAATCCTTAGTGTGGTTTGATGCGGGAGGAGAGTATGATGTGTGGTGAACGTGTGCTGTAGGATGTGGTGTGATGCGGGAAGATGGTGTTGTGTTGTGAGAGGGTGCTGTATGTGCTGTGGTGTGATAAAGCTTTGCTCAAGTCACTAAGCTCTACGGAAGTGAAGCATCTCTCGTCCGAAAGTCGTTAGTGAGAGACAGACGGACAGGGCCGCTGCTAGCCATGCTCCCCCATTTTAGAAACATTTCACGACTAAGCTGAATCATTTTAAATTGGGTTTTTATACTATTCATTAATAAGGCCGCGAAAAAATCAGTCATTACCAAAAACAAAAACAAGAGATCAGTAAGATATACAGTAATGCAAAATGTTTCAGTGAAGAGATGCTAAGTAATTGTAAACTCAGATGCACACTGCCATTGGATCACTTGTCATGCGCTTATCAGGCCTCAACTAAAGCTCATCACCCTACAGCTCTAGTCAGACGGAAAATACTTAACATGGAAAGTTGTGTGCTCGGTGATGATAACAGTTTCTACTTTACAGGATCATTATGGAAAAATGTGTATATGCCCTTAGAGTTCATCCCCCTAATAAAATGTAATAAATTAATTTGCATCTCATTTCCATTGCAGAATGCAGACGGCCACTGCAACACCGGTATTATCACGCCGGAATAATGATCGTTGCAAAATCAACCGCAAAGGAGAATTTGCAGACGTCCGCACTGTTTCCATCTGAGTCCACTTCCCACTCACCTCATCTCCCAGCGAAAGACCTCCACATGTTTGGTAAGTCTAATAGGCCTAACCATCAACTCTTTCTGTCAATTAAATATTCTCTCTCTCTCTCTCTCTCTCTCTCTCTCTCTCTCTCTCTCTCTCTCTCACACACACACACACACACACACACACACACACACACACACACACACACACACACACACACACACACACACACACACACACACACTTCTCACAGAGCGACAAACTTCCCCTTGCCAACTTGCACACATCTGCAATTTGTTCCTCTCTCTGCCACCACTTTTATGTCTTCCCCAGTGGACATAAGCACTAAACATTCTCTCTCTCTCTCTCTCTCTCTCTCTCTCTCTCTCTCTCTCTCTCTCTCTCTCTCTCTCTCTCTCTCTCTCTCTCTCTCTCTCTCTCTCTCTCTCTCTCTCTCTCTCATCTATCTGTGTATCTATATCTGTCTATCTATCTATCTATCTATATCTATCTGTCTATCTATCTATCTATATATGCTAATTCCTGTAGCTAGATAGCCGTCTCTATTGATCTGTGTGTATTAATCTATGTATCTCTCCTTATCCATATTTGTCTTCTGTCTTTCTGTCTCTGTTTATCTGTCTCTCACTCTCTCGCTCTCATTCTCTTTCGGCTCAGTCATTTAGTGTATCTCAACTCCTGGTCCTTTAATTTGATCCCACTCCTCTTAAAACTCACTCTTTTCCCGACTCTTTTCCCCAACTTTGTCTTCCTGCATCATTCTCAAGCAGAGCAGTTCTCGCTTCACTCTTCTTCGCGCTCTCTTGTTTTCCCATCTCTCTCTCTCTCTCTCTCTCTCTCTCTATCTATCTATCTATCTCTTTCTTTTACCCCTTTCTTTCGTGCATTATTATTTTTTTTAACTGTATTTGTCTTACATTATCTTTCTTGAGCTGTACTTTGGTTCCCTCTATGTTTCGTTTCTCGTGCAGTCTGAACGAAAGCTGGTGTAATGTTTCAAGCAGTGTGTGTGTGTGTGTGTGTGTGTGTGTGTGTGTGTGTGTGTGAACAAGATAACTAAGGGGTTTTTGTTAGAGTTCAGCCAAACTCGGTGGAAGGGTTCAGGAATAATCCATGGGATATCCTTTTGCCTTTGAGAACAACAGGTCACGAGGTAAAAATCACGGGGTTAGGGTCCATGTCCCTAACCCCTCTTCCTCACCGATTTATTTGAGTATATGGGTGATTAATATCCTTTTGTACGTTATTTATGCAGAGTATGGTAATATTAGGAGGATTTTTACAACAGAGAATAGAACAGTAAGGTGTAACGAACAGAGCAAATCGCTTAGAAAAATGTGTTTGGGAGCTTCCTTAATCAACGAGAATACCACCCTAGGTCACACGCTGATCTAGCACAATCGCCGCATGTTTTTTTCCAGTTTAGACTAGACTTGGAGGAAGGGTTGAGGGCAATGCAAGGTGAAGTGACAATTTTGAAACAGTCGGTCAAGAATCAAAACTCGTCTGACATAGCAAAAATATAATAGAAGTAACGTTCATATGGTGAGGTTTCGCTGGTCAAGTTTGTTACGGTACAGTGTTCTGCATTTGTGTTTAGCATTTTCTCGTCATCTTTTATTCTGTTTCATTTTTTTAATTGCCAGACTGCCAGGTTCTTTCTTACCCAGATTTTTCTCATTGTGTTTCATTTTCTGCCTTTTTTCATTGCTTTTGCTGCGTTTTCCAGCCTTGCATCGTTCATTTTCATCATTGTTTTTGTATTCGACGTTATCAACCCCTTGCATCAATGACGTATTCTGTTGTTGTTGTTTTTTTTTTCCGACTCTGGCCAAAGGACCTATTTCTCGGGGGCAGTGGCCTATCCCAAGGCCCAGTGGTCCTCCTACATCTCCACATGTCACCACTTCGACGCTAACGCCCGCCGCCCATATTGAATACGTGCTAGGGCTGTCACATACAGGAAGGTGTATTGGCTTAAGCGGGGGTACTTTTACGACATGTCTGCGAGCCTTCTGCTTGATCAGGAAAGTATTCTTTTCGCGAAATTCACATCCTTAAACTGTTCCCTGCCCCATCCTGGTTTAGAACCTGGGCCCATTAAGACTGCTGGCCGCCTTTCTATCGATTCAGCCACCGCATCCCTCAAACGACATAATTCGGCTTCAGTATGACCTTTATAGTAAACAAGTCAAAGTTTATAATATCCAACCCCCAGTTTGAAAAGTCTTCCTTCTCTAGCTTGAATAAATTCACCTGGAAATAGCAACAATTAATAATAATAATAATAATAATAATAATAATGAAAGAAAAGCATTCGGAAGCCGAAAGCTAATCGTCCGCCAGAATATGTTGTTGGCGAAGTCCAAGATTTTGGCCGTATCATAATACCCTGAAGGTTTCATGTTGATAGCTCAAGCCGTTCATGAAATATAATGGTGCTAAAGGTTGGCGATAAAAACTGGTTGACCTTTGGCAGCCATTCTGGTGACCTTGACGTTGACCCCGAGTGCCCATTTTCGAACTCGGCCGAGATTTTGGCCATATCTTGATACCCTGAAGGTTTCATAATGGTAGCTCAAGCCGTTCATGAGATATATTGGGATCTCACACACACACACACACACACACACACACACACACACACACACACACACACACACACACACACACACACACACACACACACACACACACACACACACACACACACACACACACACACACACACACACACACACACACACACACACACACACACACACACACACACACACACACACACACACACACACACACACACACACACACACACCGTTGCACAGCACGTATCTCCCTGTATCAAACAATGCACTGTGCACCACCCAAACTCCCTGGCGCAATATTTGTTTGCCCAAGTTGAGATGAAGTGGCCAACTTTGGATGCCCTAAGGAATTTGCGGGGTAAACTTAATGACGTAAAATGGATTAAGGAGAAAGAATGGGAACATGTGGAGTGTTGTGTTAGCATATAAAGAGACGGGTTTTTATCCTCTCACTGATAAATGGCCGAGTCTTCTTCCGGGCGTACACATTTGCATAGTCGAAAACAGTGGATGATGGAGTATGAGGGAAAATTGAATGAAACAGCAAGGAAATGGAAATAGGGAGTAGGAGAAGAGAAAGATGATAAGGAGAAATATGATAAAAGATCTGAGGAAAGAGAACGGGGCATAGCAAGAAACACAAGTAGGTTAGATGGGAAATAGCGATAATTTTAAGGAGTTTGATGGAAGACAGAAAAACACAACGATAAAAGAAAGATTGTGGGAGAGAAAGAAGGGGACGAGAGGAATAGTGATGAGAGAAATATGTAAAACGAAGAAACAGACAATAAGAATGACGGTAGAATAGTCTAGTGTAATGTAATTATAGCAGAGAATAGAGAAGAATCGTGGTCAGAGAAATGATGGTGAGAGAACAAACAGAAGGGGCAGGAGGATGAGAGATGATGACAGTTGCAAACAATACAAGGTTCAGTGAAAAGCAAAACAGAATAACATAAAGATAAAATGAAGACGTAGGAAGAGTTGCAGGATGAGAAATGAATGAAGGGAAATAATGGCAAGAAAAATATGTAAAAAGGCAGAGGAGGAGGAGGAGGAAGAGGAGAAGGAGGAGGAATCTGAGACAGTGGTTATGAGTAGAAAATACGGATAAAACATACAGAAAGAGATGGAGAAAGAAGATGAGAAACTGTGATAGCCTGAAAGGAGCGGAAGACTGAATGTGAGGGAAGATGGAATAAGACAAGAAGGAAAGTAAAATGTAGGGAGAGAAAGATGGAGAAAAGGAGCGGTAGAAGTGAACTATTTTTACGAATAATGTTAGAGTGGAAGAAGATGCTATTTTCAAGAAAGGTAGTGACAGATTGTGTTGGATGGGAAGGAGGAAGAATAAGGAAGAAATAAAAACAGTGAAGACCAGAAGTGTCTGACGAAGGAGGAGGGAGGAAGAAGAGAAGAGTGATGATAAGAATATGGAAAAGAAAAAACTAATGAAATGGAGATCCTTGACTTAGTATTGAAGCAAGAGACGGAGAAAGAACAGGAAAGTTGCAAGAGAAATAGAAATATTGAAAGCAGTAAAAAAACTGAGTGTCAGGAGTGAGCGATAAAAAAAAAAATAAGAGAAAAAAAAATCAGCCGCAATATATATATATATATATATATATATATATATATATATATATATATATATATATATATATATATATATATATATATATATTTATGCACACAAATAATCCGGTCATATACATATGTATGCACACAACTAATCCGGTCAAGCTAAATCCAGATAAACAAACTGTAATTAGAAAAGAAAGCGAACAATCGAAAGCACACCTTCAGAAAAAAAAAAAAAAAATCACAAGAACCGATAAAACAAAGAATCACTTAATCGTCTCAGAGGAGACACGCTCAGATCACGCGACAAGAACACTAACCGTGTCGAACTTGTTCTCATTACGTTCCTCGCCTCCCAGTCTTCCATCCTCTCCCCATGTCACCCCTCTTCTCCATCCCCTCCACCTCTGCTTCACCCACCCCCAATCCTTCCATTGCTCTCCTCCACCCACTTCACTTCTTCTCCACCCACCCCGCTTTTCCCCCACCCTCACCAGTTATCTACCATCCACTCCACTTCTCATCATCCCACTCCACCTGTCCTTCGCCCACTCCACCTCTTCTCCATCCAGTCCAACTGCTCCACCCACTCTTTGCCTCTCCTTCACCCGTTCCACCTATCCTCCACCTGTTCCACCTTTTTTCCACCCACTCAGCTTTTCCTCCACTCATGGAACTCTTGCTTCATCGATCACCACCTCTTCACTCTTGTTTATCTCTCCACTTCTCGCTTCTTCACCCTCTCCATCTCTCTTCTTCACCACCTTTCCATCTCTGTCTTATTCTTCCCTCGCCTCACTGTCATGCATACACCCTCTCCGCTTGTCCTTTTCTGTACTCCACCCATCGCTCCCTGACACAACACACCTTCTTCATCCAGCGCACTTACTCCTGACTCACCCCACCACACCCACATCCACCTCCACCCTCAGTTCTCCCCCTTTCACCACCAGCTCTGTCACATCCACCTGCACATCCCCAATACCACGCCGGACTGATTTGTAGGGACCGTAGGAGATAATGCTCATGATACGTTGCTGGGAATCAACTTGGCTTATCTCCTTTTGCCTTTTGGCTTATAGTACTTCCAGACTTTAGGGTTGCCCTCCCATTTAACTGAAAGGAAAATGTTACAAATCGTCTTCTGTCAAGTTTAAGTCTGACATTTAGTTTTTATGTTCGTCGTGATACGCGTACTATTGTATATATGTAACAAAGTTCCGAACACTAACAAGCGTTGTCAACGAAGCTTTTGCCCTCGTAGCCAGTGAGGACTAAATAGCCCATATTCAGAGTTTTTGCTGATTGATATCCTCACTCAGGATGTTTCAGCGACTTCTAGGCTGAATCAACGAAGCACACGAGTAAAATGGAGTTGGTGGGGTAAGTAGAGTTCCCGAAACGAGCTCGGGAATTCATTTAGATTTATTTGTGTGTGTGTGTGTGTGTGTGTGTGTGTGTGTGTGTGTGTGTGTGTGTGTGTGTGTGTGTGTGTGTTCTCCCTTTTTACTGATGCTGTGATAGCGAAGTGGAATTTACAATATATTGGAGATCCCGAGCACGACCCACTACACTCCCTGGGTAATGGACTGAGACAGGAGGCGGCACTGGATTGAGAGAGAGAGAGAGAGAGAGAGAGAGAGAGAGAGAGAGAGAGAGAGAGAAGAAGAAGAAGAAGAAGAAGAAGAAGAAGCTAAAACACGTAGTGGAAGGGAATAGAGAATGCTAAAAGAAGCAGAAGTAGGACCAGGTAAAAGAGAGCAGTCGGTGAGATATGTGTGCTTATTACGGTAGGCGGAGGGCGAAAAGATTTAACGTAAGGAAACGACAAAATAGATGAAGGAAGAATGGAATACACGGAAGACAGAAAGCGGAAGGAGATAAAGCAAAAATAAATAAATAAATAAACGAAGAAAGAAAAAGGAGAAATAGAAAGGAAAGAATGGATGTTACTAGATACAGAATTATGAAGGAAGAAGATGGAACTCATAAATCCGAACTGTATAAGAAGAGAGGATAAAAGGACAACAAAAAAGAAGAGAGAAATAATGACCCATAGAAGAAGAGGAACTTGAGAAGGAGATGCAGGAAAAGGGAGCTGTAACGAACCAAATTAAGGTAAAGTTAAGAAAAAGCTTTGAAATGTATTGGCATCTTATAAGGCGAAAGAGATTATTATTATTTAGGTTCTTTGCCATTCAGTACAAGTCCTATCACATTGGGGAACACTGTCGCTGAAGGCCAAGCAGAGATGGGTGCGTGAGAGCAAAGGGTTACATTACACAAGTATGGCATAAAAGGTTTAGAAGTAATCAGCAGTACAAGCACAGTAATGAAAAAAGAGATACAATGACATATACGGGATAGTAACTAGCATTACAAGTAGTTGTAGTAACTAGCATTACATGTTTAGGAATGAGCAATGGGATTCAGTGACTCACATTTGGACATAACGTATGTAGAGAGGCACATATGCACACATAAATGTACGTATATATCCATACATATATGTTTATATTCACGCATATTGCAGCGACAGAGAATATCAAGAAAAAATGAAGCAAGCTCAAGTAAGAGAAGACTCGGGGTGAGATGTATGTGTTTATTACAGAAGATGGGTAGAGGAGACGTAAGAAAGCGAAAATAGTGATGAAACTGAAACGCACTGAGGAAAGATGATAAGAAACAAACACGAGGAAACAGCAGTAGTTAATAAAGAGACGATAAAACCTTTAGAATGAACAGAGAAGGATAAATGTTGACAGAAAACAAAGCAGCAAGAGGATCAGAGGAAAAGAAACGAGGAAGCCACAAAGAAGCATAGGAGAAGGAGACGAAACATAAAAACGAAACGAGAGAATAAGAAGAGTAAACACAAAGCGTAAGGAAAATTATAGGAAAAGAAACACGATGAAGCAACAAAGATGAATAAAAAGAGAAGGTGAAACATGGGGAAGGAACGAAAGGGGTAAAATATAGATGAAACACAAAGAGGAAAGAGACATATGGGAGAAGATAAGAGAGGATACAGGTGAAGCGCATGTGTTTATTACGTCAGGTGAAGGTTGGGAATTGTATTCACGACTGTCAAGCAGGAGAGGGAGGGAGGGAGGGAGGGAACTGAAAAGGATAGAGGGAGAGGTGAAGGTGTGTGGGAGAAGTGGGGGAGGGGGGGGGGAAGCGTAGGGAACTTGGATGGATGGAGAAAAAGGAAGGGGTAACAGGGAGAGATGGAAAGAAAAATGGGAGGAACTGGGAGAGGTGGAGAGAAAGTTCATGGTAACTGGGAGAGATGGAGAGAAAGGTAGGAGTAACTGGGAAAGGTGGAGATAAGATAGGGGGAACTGGGAGATGGAGTGGTGGTGATGATAATAATAATAATAATAATAATAATGATAATAATAATAATAATAATGATGATAATAATAATAATAATAATAATAATAATTTTTGAGTGTGTAAAAGCTCAGAATGGGGAAAACACAAACAATAAATAAATAAAATGTAAAACTCCACCGAGAAAGTAAATAAAGTCAGTGGGGCAACCTTGTCACCCTCGTTGTCAAAGTCACTCCCTTTCCAAACTCGAGAAGAAAACAAAATGCAGAAGTTTGTGGCCGAAAATGTCTTATTGTGGAGAGTCTGGCTGATGAAGTTAAGGGAAGGACAATCTTGGCTTTGGTCTGCGTGTACCGATGTGCTGAATCTGTTCTTACATTGAGTCGTATTGTAGGTGGCACTGTATTCTTTTTAATACCTCTTCGTTAGCAAGTTATTCGTCACGTAGTACCTCAGTGTCATCTTATATGTTGTTGCTGTATGTTGCTGTTGAAAAGGTACAAATAGCATGGAAGAGAATGTTAACGTGTACTGTTCAAAATAAATAGCTAAGTAAGAGGTACTAGGAAACCTCTATCGCCACTTCGAATATAGCATTCTGTCAGTAATAATCACATGACGATAGTATATGAAACAGCCAATCCCATATTTCTCCCCCCCCCCTTTTTTTTTCTTGTCGCACTCTGTGCATAAACATTGATAGACTTACACCCATCCCTTTCTTTTCCTCCACACCCCTGTACTATCCCTTCCATCTTACCTTCACCCCTCTTATGCTTCTTTCTCCTTCTCCTCCTTGTTCCTCCACAGTCTTCTGCACCCCACCCCTATGCTTACCCATCCCAGTCACACCCCTTTTCCATCTTCCTCTTAATTCATCTACGCTTTTCACCATCTCCTCTTCTTCCATCACCCCCTCCATACCTTCAGAAGCTTTTCATTCAATATCCTCACACCTGTATTACGCTTCTTCCCGTACCTTTTCCCTCTACAGCCCATTACGCACCCTACTCATTCCTGTCCACCCTCCTACTCGTCCACGCTACAGTTCTCCTTTTCACTTCTTCTGAGCGTCATAACCTTACACATTCCCTCCACACACCTCCAACCCCTCTTCCCTCCCCTACAGATGGATGGTCGCCTCCCCGGTAGACATATCACAAGTCTCCGGGGTCTAAGGGGAAGACCGTGTAGGCTGAGAGTGACCTATTAATCTCACCTACCCACCTTCGCATCTACGCCTCTTCCAGTTTCAGTCTCTCTCTCTCTCTCTCTCTCTCTCTCTCTCTCTCTCTCTCTCTCTCTCTCTCTCTCTCTCTATTGTACCCTCCTCCTCTAGTCCCTCACTTATATTTTGCACGCCTCCATCATCGTTCTTTCACTTAACTTTCCTCGCAGCTACACTTCTTCCTTTAGTCTGTCTCATAGGTCCGTTTCTTTGTTTCATCTTAATGTTACCGCCCTGCCGTCGCATATAAATGTCATTCCCTCCTCATCCATTTGCTCTTTTGGGCCCGTATCTAGTACCTTGTCCTTTCATATATAAGTCAACACATAGCACATTAATATATATTTGCCTGTCGTATATGCCAGGAGAAAATTACAGTGTAACAATAAAGCAAACTAGAAAGCACTTAGAGAGCGCATACTTCTGCCAATGCCATTGTCATTAAAAAGGATCCGGATCCGAATCCGTGGGGATATTATGTCGAATACATAGGATCCGGATCTGCTCCCAAATTTAATCAATTGTTCCATGACCCCTTGGCCCACCCTTCCACCAAATTTAATTGAAATTAATTGAGAACTTTTGGAGATATCGTCAGGACAGACAACCATAGGTGAATACATAACCTCCTCCAACGTCGTTGGCGGAGGTAAGTACTTTGGAATTGGTGTGGAAATGCTTCGTAAACTGACGAAGATGCTGCTGTAGGTCTCTCTGCATGCCTTCCTTTTCTTAATTTGCCTCCATGTCCCTTTTTTAGCGTTCTTTGTGCCTCGTACCTACTGCATTGATTCGCATACTTTTAAATGCATCTTCCTCCCTCCCCTCCCTGAGCGATTTTCTTTTTCTGTCTTTCATTCCTTTTCTGGTACCTTTTTTTTTTTTCAGGCATTTTCCTACGTCTTTCCTTTTCATAAAAGTGCTAGATTTATAAATTGACTGGTTTTGGCCTCTCTATCCAGGGTTTTTCTGTATCTTATTTACTGTGGTATCCATTGTATCGACTTCAGAATCATCCAAGACTAGGACTCGGGTTCCTCTGTAACTCATCTTCCTCTTCCTTAATCCCTCGGTCACTTCCTTCTGTCATCCACCTCATCCCCTTCCTTTCCTTCTTTCATCCACGAACCTCTTCCTCTCTTTTCTTCCTCATCCATCATTACTTTCGTGTCACTTCGAATAGATTTAAAGTATTTTTCCTCCTCCTCCTCCTCCTCCTTCTTCCAAACAAATGTCTTCGTTCATCCATCTCGTTCGTATCTTAATCATCTCAAGGTATTTCTCTTTCATCCATCACCTCATCCCCTCTGGAGATCACTTCGACACAGTCCCCTCCTCTATTTTGAGGGTCTCCCCAATCACTCGCGGTGTGTGTGTGTGTGTGTGTGTGTGTGTGTGTGTGTGTGTGTGTGTGTGTGTGTGTGTGTGTTTTCTACCTCTTTTCTTCTTCAGGTTATTCCTCTTTCATATATGGCCTAATAATCGCTGACTTATTCTTTGTTTTTATTCTGGTGTACTACACCTCATCAGCCGGGGAAGGTGCTGGAGAGGGACGCCTTGATATATGGCACCAGTATAGACAGGTGATGGAACTGTCCAGTTCTTCGAACGTTCCTCAGCTTCCTACATATCCCTCGAAAGGAGGGTTTCACATTCAGAGAAACCTGAGGCTACAACAACAACAGCCGACGAACGTAATTTTCATTGAATTTTTTCTACTTCAGACGATTTTACTTGGCTTAGAAATGAACTTTCGAACTGAAGAGGTTAAATAATTATCGCCTTCATTAGCTCTTTCTCCACGAGAGAGCACATCTATAGCTAGATCAGATTACGCGGTTAAGAAAGGGACTT
This sequence comes from Coenobita brevimanus, assembly GCF_032717465.1. NCBI lineage: Eukaryota > Metazoa > Arthropoda > Malacostraca > Decapoda > Coenobitidae > Coenobita > Coenobita brevimanus. The sequence continues at coordinate 91,719 of NC_137063.1, read as the reverse complement.
AAACACACACACACACACACACACACACACACACACACACACACACACACACACACACACACACACACACACACACACACACACACGCACGCGCGCATTGCTATCCCAGCCGCTACCTGTCTGATCTCTCCTTTCCCGTTCTCTTTACTCCTCATTCCTTCATCATTCTTCCTTCCTCTCCTTACCACCTAACCTCGTCCCCTCACTTCCTTCTTCTTATCTCCTTTCTCTCTATTCTCCTTCCCTTCACCGCTCTTCTACGTTACTGTCGAATCTTCCTCTCCCCTCCCCCCACTCTCCATAACCTTTTCCTGTTTTTCTCCCTCACCCTCACTTCCCGTTTTTCTTTTCTCCATCCCATTTCTCCTCATCCGTCTATTCTTTTATCGCCATTCTCTCTCCACCTTAACCTTCTATCGTTTCCTCTTTCTCCTTTCCTCCCCTCCTTCTCCTACCTCCCTCCATCCCTCCCTCCCCACTCTCCTTCCATCATCTCCCTTCCCACTCTCCTTCCTTCTTCTCCTGCTCCCAGTTCCTCCCTTTTTCTTTACCGTTCATGTTTCGTCATATTTCTTTCTTCCTCCCTCTCCTTCTTTTCCTTCATTTGTACCTACCTACCACATCTTCCCCTCGCTCCATCCCTTCATCCATTCTTACCCCTTCCTCTTTCCCTCCTTTTCCCCCTACCTCGCTTCCTCTCTCCATCCTTCCCTTCCTCTCTTTCCATCTCTCCCTCCTTTCATCCCTCCCGTTCCCTTCATCACCCTCTTTTCCCAGCCCTATAACAACAGAATCCAGCGAAATGTATGGTATTAGGGGACTTGCTATGGTCATTTCATAATCCATGTAAACTGTGTGTGTGTGTGTGTGTGTGTGTGTGTGTGTGTGTGTGTGTGTGTGTAAGAGAGAAGGGGGGAAGCAGGGAAAGAGTGGAGGAGAAGGGAAGGGAAATTATTTATAGAGGGGAGAGAAAGGCGGATGAAGGAGGAAAGAAGTAAGGGTATATTTCAGACAAGGAAAGCCCGGAGAGAATGAAAGAGAGCAAAGGTAAGAGGTGGAGGCTAACATGTTCACCTTGAAAGGTCTTCTCTAAGCTGACTGAAATCGTCTGTTAAACCCTTTCGGTACAGTAGGGTTTTCACTAAATTATTGAAAAAAATCCAGCAGGAATGAGAGAGAGAGAGAGAGAGAGAGAGAGAGAGAGAGAGAGAGAGAGAGAGAGAGAGAGAGAGAGAGAGAGAGAGAGAAAGAGAGAGAGCTTAGTTGGATAAGGAAGTTAATCCATTCTTTTCTCTTTTGTCTACTTTTCCTCGTCCATTCTCTCTCTCTTCCTAATCCAACTTCCTTATCCAATTATTTCTCTTCTCTCTCTCTCTCTCTCTCTCTCTCTCTCTCTCTCTCTCTCTCTCTCTCTCTCTCTTTCTTTCTTTCTTTCTTTCTTTCTTTCTTTCTTGCCTACTGCCCTCTCTGCCCTGCTCAGATAACGCCGGTCTTAATGCAATATGTATGTAAAGTCTACAGACCTATGGAAACAAAATCCCTGGGCCTATTCTCCGGCCCACTCCTGAATTAGGCCTGTCTTAACTCACACGTGTAAACAAGGCTTCTTTTAGGGAAGGAGAAAGTGTTTGTTTGTGGCTTGGGACGAGGGTGGTCGGATGGAAGGAAGGAAGGAAGGAAGGAAGGTGGAGTTTGGTAAAATGCACGGGCCAACTTTCTTAGGTGTAGCTGAGATCTTTTTCTATGTGAGGCATCTGGTGGTGCGATGGTTATACTGGGACATGTAGATTGCAACTGGAAGAACCGATATAACTAATATGCTCACTCCGTCTTGTCTATATTCACGCAGCAGTGCGACTAGAGACCAGGCTGTATATTGGTAGGGCTGTTTTCTAACGATCCTCGTGTAGTCAGTAGGCATGAATCTATGTTTTTTTTTTTCTTTACCTACTTCCTGAGACTTCAAGTACCGTATACAAGAGTGACCACGCCTCCTTCTCCTCCTCGTCTGAGTGAAAATTTAATAACTATATATGGCTCTTATGACAGGAATTAACGTGACACGAAAAATAGCCTGGTTTTGCAAAGGAATTAATTTTTTACATTCCATGTTTCTTCCACTTGCATACTTCCTCCTTAACGATGCAGATGGGTAAGCCTATTATCTCCACTTCCACTCCACTTTGCATCTAGTCCACCCATTTCATTCCTCATCAGTTCGTGCTGGAATTTGGTAGGACATTTTAGCTGGTGTTCTGCTGACGCTTATACAGGCACGACGTGGGTGGGCAGTGGACGATCCCGACTGCTTATATTATGAAAAGTGAGTAGTGGTAAAGAAAGGAGAGAGAGAGAGAGAGAGAGAGAGAGAGAGAGAGAGAGCAGAAAAAGAATGAAAGTGAAAACTGTGGAATGGAAATTCTTGGGTAAGTTATGAGGGAAGGGAAGGATGAAATTTAAACGTAGGAACTTTGGCGTAGAGTCAGTTACATTAGTCTTCCCACGGGAACCAGGTACACCGATTATACTTTTTTATCAGTAAGGAAATTACCTTTTATCGTGCGTCTGTACATAACATTAACTTTTAGTGGACGGGAAGCTACGCCTATGCTGAATTTAGTCGTCCGGCAATAGACGAGTAAAATAGCTGTGATATCTCACGTATTGAAGAAAGAGTTATTACTTATCATTTTAAGCTTTAGAGGACGAGACGCTACGATTAAACTAGATAAATTCGTCTGGTGATGGTCGCAACACACCACTTAAAGTACTCATAAACCAGCAGACTCAAACGGAAGTTGTTTAAGGAACTTATTCTGTCTTTTTAATATATATATATATATATATATATATATATATATATATATATATATATATATATATATATATATATGTCTGCACAGACAGTCGTATTTCATGAAAGTGAAATGAAAAAAAAGAATGGGTATGGGATGGAGGGCTTATGTATTAAATTAACACCACGATGAAAACAAAGTTTTTGTGTCTGAAACGAAGGCTGTACAACCAGAGTGTCCTTCCCTATCGGACATATGGCTCACAGTCGTAGAATCAAAGAAAGTCTTTACAATGTTAACTGTGAGTGTTCAGAGTGGATTATTTAAGGTATCGCATAGAAGTGCATGGAGAGTTTGTTAGATGGTGGAACAGAAGCCAAAAATGTAAAGCAGAAGCGAGCATGGGAAGGCTAAATCTATTATAGAACAGACGTGATTAACAATCGCAGTAACTTAATGGCAACGTTGAGTCTGACTGAGAAGTGATAGACAGAAAACAAGGTGAAGAGATATAATGTGCAAATATGCGGGAATAATGATGCAGGTTAACATCAGCAAGGCCAGAGTGTAGAAGGATGGCTGACTTCATCGTCCTGGACTGGACTTAATATGAACTGACAGACATACACATCTCATAAAATAACAAGTTCTGTTCATTCACTTTATTACCTGACTAATTTGTGGTGGGCGTGCGTGTGTACTTGTGCGTGCATGTGTGTGTGTGTGTGTGTGTGTGTGTGTGTGTGTGTGTGAGTGTGTGTGTTTCCCCTGATTACACATATCCTATAGTCTGCCCTGGTCCGATCGGCTTTTTCCATAAAAACCCTACAAGAAGGGCTCTTTTCTTTAGCCTCCTGGATGTGTCCCAAAATCGCTCAACCCTTGACACAAACGGTATACCTTTTTTTTTTATGTGGATCTCTGTTTAGCTTCTTGAACATATTCTCTCTCTCTCTCTCTGTCTGTCTGTCTGTCTCTCTCTCTCTCTCTCTCTCTCTCTCTCTCTCTCTCTCTCTCTCTCTCTCTCTCTCTCTCCAATGATCTTTTTCTTCATCCATACCTCATCTGTCTTCTCCACTTCTTTTCTTCTTTCATTATCATTCCTCTCTTCTCCCCTTCACACACTTCAGGGGGGCCCGACCATAAGAGTACATCAACTGGTGCAATGTAAACAGACCCTAACAGCTGATCCCGGTTGTAAACAGAGACGCTCATGTGGCCGCCTCCTCCTGCTCTCGGACCGTATTTACACCCAGCTTGCAACAACACTTACGTTAATGTAGCATAAAAGAGGGACTTGTTTTTACAGCTGACGACAGAGAGAGAGAGAGAGAGACAGATAGAGAGACGACAGAAGGACACAAGCAATCAGAGAGGGGGGGGGGAAGCAAGCAAGCAGAGAGAGAGAGAGGGGGGGGATGGGAAGGAAGCAAGCAAGTAGAGAGAGAAAAAGGAAAGAGACAGACTGACAGGCAGAATGAATAGTGGGCGAGAGCAAAATAGAGGGGAAGGCGAAAGAAAAAAAAAGTAAAGGAAGGGAAAAATTTAGGTTACGTGTATTTGTGCTGTCATCTATAGCTGAAGGTAGACTTTTATGTAGAGGCAACTAATTGATTATTCTAATTATTTGGTTAAGCATGCCTACAGTATGTACACCTAAGCTGTTATATTGTCATGAGATGTTTAAATCTTTGTATGTATTGATTTACGTGTGCGTGTTCAAGTGTAGGTTGTTTGTATGTACTGTATGTTGACTTTTACACACACACACACACACACACACACACACACACACACACACACACACACACACACACACACACCACTCGCTGGTGCAGTGGTAACGTTCTCACTTGCCAACTGGTGGACGGGAGTTCGCGCCTCGCTCGGGTTGCGAAAAGTTTCACTGACGAAGTGGGTGGTTACTGTCCCCCTTGAGCAAGGGGACGGGTGTGTGCGTGTGTGAAGGTCATAGCCTTGCCCTTAGATCGGACTATATGAGCTCCCTTCCGGGAGGGTAAAAAAAAAAAAAGCTGACGATCACGACCATCATGTGATCCTGACCGACCCGGTGAATTACACACACACACACACACACACACACACACACACACACACACACACACACACACACACACACACACACACACACACACACACACACACACACACACACACACACACACACACACACACACAGGCAACTCTCAGAGCAAGCAGTTAGCTAAACATATGCGCTGGCAAGCTTATACACCCATAATTTTAGTAGTAGACCCCTGTCTGTCTGTCTGTCTGTCTGTCTGTCTGTCTCTCTCTCTCTCTCTCTCTCTCTCTCTCTCTCTCTCTCTCTAAAGGATAAGATGGACCAGTCAAGCAGTGAGGATGAAACAAGGAAATATAAGACTGAGAACGATAAAGGAAAAAAGCTGAAGTGAAGCTGGATGAAGCAGAGAGAGAGAGAGAGAGAAACAAGGGGCTGGTGGTGAGAGTGTGATGTTGAAAGAGTGGCAGGTAAAGAGACAGATGTGCGTGGAGAGGGCAGTGGATTAGACCCAAGGGAGGGATAAGGCGAGTGGGGGACAGAGATTAAGTCCAGCAGAGAGGCTAACCCATTCACCCAGAGGACGTTTTTTTTTTTTTTATACCTACTCAAGTAGGTGTATTATTTTATTGCTGTGTGTGTGTGTGTGTGTGTGTGTGTGTGTGTGTGTGTAATTCACCGGGTCGGTCAGGATCACTTGATGGTCGTGATGGTCAGCTTTTACCCTCCCGGAAGGGAGCTGAGAGCTCATATAGTCCGATCTAAGGGCAAGGCTGTGACCTTCACACACGCACACACCCGTCCCCTTGCTCCAGGGGGACAGTAACCACCCACTTCGTCAGTGAAACTTTTCGCAACCTGAGCGAGGCGCGAACTCCCGTCCACCAGTTGGCAAGCGGGAACGTTACCACTGCACCAGCGAGTGGTGTGTGTGTGTGTGTGTGTGTGTGTGTGTGTGTGTGTGTGTGTGTGTGTGTGTGTGTGTGTGTGTGTGTGTGAACATAATTTTAGAAGGCTTTGGTGAGGGTCAGTCTTTGCATTAAAAGATTTAATTTTTAGAACCTTTGGCAAAAAGCCAAGGTCCCAGAACTAGGTCAGCTCAAACAAACCGTGTTCGTCCGATTTGGACTAAATTTGGTGGAATGGTTGAAGCAACAAAGAATATGGAATTTCGATTTTGAGAAGAATCGGCCGAAGGTAAAGGTCATTGGGTACAGTCAGAGGTGTAACCATTAGACAGGTTATAGGGCGTTGGTGTAGCAGTCTCAGTGCTTTTGTTTGTGTTTGTTCTTGCTGCCCCCAGATGATTTTAGTTAACTTAGGATAGCCATCAAGTAGAACAGCTTTCAGTCAGGATATACCATTCTATCTCCTATAAATCTCCCCAAAGCCGAATAAAATAGTCTGTCGTTTAGTTGGTTTGTTCTCACCTGAAGAAATCCCTAACCTCTTTCACGTTAGTTGATGGACAGATGTTGAGCAAAGGTTTCACATAATCCCTGCATTACAAAAGATCTCCTTAAGTTTAATATATGTGTCTAGAAGTATCAAAAACAAATAATAAAATACGCCATCGTTATAAATAACTTTACCACAATTACAAGCGATTTTATTTCAGGAGATGCCTTTGTAACTCGAAGGTTTAGATATGATTCAGTTAAGCTAGATAAAAACGTTTGATAATGAAAAATAATAGAATAAAAATGACGTCGTTGGTTTGACGGAGTGAAAAGGTTAATGAACCGATAGGATAGTATCGCGATTGTAACGAGTAGTGATAGTTTTTTGCTGGAATAAGATCTGCAGCAATTATAGTTCCATTTTCAAGAGAGAGAGAGAGAGAGAGTTTTGCGGGTAATGCTTCTTTAATATTGATACATTGC